>NC_057797.1:707590747-707630113 GCF_018294505.1 Triticum aestivum | reverse complement strand
TATTACCCTTGAGGTAAAAGGTTGGGAGGCGAATCTATAAGCCCCTATCTTTCTCTGTGTCCGATTAAAACTTTGAACTCATAAATATCACGTGAGTGTTAGCAATTGTGAAAGATTAAATGATAGTTGAGTATGTGGAGTTTGCTAAATCAAATCTCTAACATAGACCCTTCCTGAAAATAAGATGAATTGCAATTGTTTGATGACTCAGAATATATTTTATTAGTTTCAAGAAAGTTTATGATCTATACTTTAACATGTGAATAACTTGTTACTTGATCATGAAAAGTTTTATGAAGATGAGCTACTGTTATGATATTTAATGATGCTATAAAAAGTGATTGAAACTATCATTGATCAAGCTTGTGCACCTGCTAGCATTCACACTTCATAAATTATTTCTTTTATCATTTACCTACTCGAGGACGAGCAGGAATTAAGCTTGGGGATGCTGATACGTCTCCAATGTATCTATAATTTATGAAGTATTCATGCTATTATATTATCAACCTTGTATGTTTTATATGCATTTATATGCTATTTTGTATGGTTTTTGGGACTAACCTATTAACCTAGCGCCTAGTGCCAGTTTCTGTTTTTTCCTTGTTTTAGAGTATCGCAGTAAACGAAAACCAAACGGAGTCCAATTGACCTGAAACTTGACGGAGCTTATTTTTGGACTAGAAGAAGGCCATGGAGTAACAGAGTTGGGCCAGAAGAGTCCCGGGCTGCCCACAAGGGTGGGAGGCGCGCCCACCCCCCCGGGCGCGCCCCCTACCTCGTGGACAGCCCGGAGACCCCCCTGACTTGTTCTCGACGCCAAAAACTCTTATATATACAGAAACCTCCAAAAATTAACCTAGATTGGAAGTTCCACCGCCGCAAGCCTCTATAGCCACGAGAAATCAATCTAGGCCCTCTCTGGCACCTTGCCGGAGGGGGCCATCATCATCGGAGGGCATGGAGGAGGATCCCGGAGGGGCCATCATCACCATGAAGGCCAAGGACCAGAGGGAGAACCTCTCCCCATCCAGGGGGGAGGCCATGGAGGAGGAAGCACAAGGGGGAGAAACTCTCCTCCTCTCTCTCGGTGTCACCGGAGTGCCATCGGGAGGGGAATCATCGCCACAGTGATCGTCTTCATCAACATCACCATCATCATCACCATCCTCATATCTTTTACGCCGTCCACTCTCCCGCAACCCGCTGTAATCCCTACTTGAACATGGTGCTTTATGCCACATATTATGATCCAATGATGTGTTGCCATCCTATGATGTTTTGAGTAGATATCCTTTGTCTTTGGGTTGATTGATGATCTAGATTGGTATGAGTTGTATGTTTTATTTTGGTGTTGTCCTATTGTGCCCTCCGTGTCGCGCAAGCGTGAGGGATTCCCACTGTAGGGTGTTGCAATATGTTCATGATTCTCTTATAGTGGGTTGCTTGAGTGACAGAAGCATAAACCCGAGTAAGGGGGTTGTTGCGTATGGGATAAAGGGGACTTGATGCTTTAATGCTCTGCTTGGGTTTTACCTTAATGATCTTTAGTAGTTGCAGATGCTTGCTAGAGTTCCAATCATAAGTGCATATGATCCAAGAAGATAAAGTATGTTAGCTTATGCCTCTCCCTCATATGAAATTGCAATAGTGATTATCGGTCTTGTTAACAATTGCCTAGGACAATTCCGCATACCGACCCATCATTATTCCACACTTGCTATTTATAATATTTAGTAATATATTCTAAATTTATGATAACAACACCTACTTTCATATTTTAGCTCTCCGATATCATGCAAAGTTATCCACTTCATACCCACAATGTAGTTTTATTTCTTGTTGCTAGTTGGAAGCAAACGTTCGGTGTACGTAGAGTCGTATCAGTGGCAGATAGGGCTTGAGAGAATATTGATCTTACCTTTAGCTCCTTGTGGGTTCGACACTCCATACTTATCACTTCCACCTTTGGAAATTGCTACGATGATTCCCTGCACTTGGGGATTATCTCCACCCACCACAGTCAATATTCTCCAAGTAATTCAGGACCTCCAGACATATATGACCTAATGTATGTACGTCAGCAACCTCAGGAAACGGTCCTTCGTTTTTGGGCTAGATTCCTCCTTGTTAAAAACAAGATTAAAGATTGATGCGACGACGACGTGGTTCCGACTTTTTGTCGTAATTGTACAGATGAGGGAATTCTTAACGCTCTCAACCGCCGCCGCATACAACACTTTACAGAATTGGCACACATAGTACAGAAGTACTGCACGATGGAAAGCACATGGAAGGCCAGGCAGCCTGGTGGGAACCCCCTTCCTTTAAGCAGCCCACCATACGGGCAAAACAGATACACCCTTACGAGGCATCCGATCACAAGCCTGTTGGCAAGAAAAACAAACCCTTCATGGGATACAGAACCATCCTTGACGAACTTCTCGATATGTCCTGTCAGATACATGCGACGCCGAGCACCGAACCAACACACAACTTTCAGGCATGTTGGGTACTCCTGCAAGTGGCTAAAAGCGGTGAGGCTATCCTCACCAGTACCACTCCAGAGTGGCATTCTTCGGAGAACAACGATCTTAACATCTTTACGGTCTTCGAGACCTTCTCTTCAAATAATCAGCATAAAAGGGGGCTTCGCGACCTCGTCAAAATCTACCAAGTAACTGCAATAAGCCCTTGGAACGACACGGCCATAACATTCACCGCGGATGATGAACCAAGGGCCCAATCGGTCCGAGCACCAGCCGCCTTAGTCTTAAACCCAATTGTGGATGGCTTTCGACTCACCAAGGTGCTCATGGACGGTGGTAGAGGACTTAACCTCATGTATGAGGACACGCTCGACAAAATGCAAATTGACAAAAGCCGCATCGAGCAAAGCAGTACCACCTTTCGAGGCATCATCCCCAGTCGAGAAGCACGATGCTCGGGGAAAATCAAACTTGATGTAGTATTCGGCACGCCTGAGAATTACAGGTCCGAAGAGTTGCTCTTCCATGTGGCCCCTTTCAATAGCGGATATCACACCCTCTTGGGGCGGGATGCCTTAGCACGCTTCCAAGACATACCCCATTACGGGTAAATGAAGCTTAAAATGCTAGGGCCCAACGGAGTGATCACTATCACCAGTGATCCAGACATAGCACTCCGCACCGAAAACAAAACCGCATCCTTGGCCCTCGAGGCACTCTCCGAAGCCCTCGCGGCTAAAGAGCTAATCACCCTGCGTTCCACAATAGACAAAGACGATGTGATCCTCAATAAGAGGACGAAATCCACCTCTTTTAAACCAACAGATGAAATAGTCAAATTTCAAGTGCACCTAACAGATCCTAACAAAACGGCATCCATTGGAGCATAGTTGAATCCGACGGTTAACGCCACCCTACGAGTGTTCCTGCGTGAAAATTGGGATATATTTGCCTGGCACCCTTCGGACATGCCCGAGATCCCACGCAGACTGGCCGAACATAGCCTCAATATCATCAAGGGGTTCAAACCAGTCAAGCAAACATTGCTGCAATTTTCCAAACCCAAACAACAAGCTCTGGGGAAGGAGCTAGCCAAACTACTCGAAGCCGAGTTCATTAGAGAAATCAAGCACCTAGACTAGCTAGCCAACATGGTCATGGTGCCAAAGAAGGATAAATCTTGGCGCCTTTGTGTCGATTTCAAAGACCTAAACAAGGCTTTCCCTAAGGACCCCTTCCCGCTGCCCCGCATTGACCAGATTATTGACGCAATCAAGGGACACGATTCATTGTGTTTCCTCGATGCTTACTCCGGATACCATCAAATTAAGATGAAGGAGTCTGACCAGGCCACAACGGCATTTATTACCCCGTACGACCCCTTTTGTTTCAACATTATGCCCTTCGGGCTTAAAAACGCTGGTGCCACCTACCAACGCATGATTCAAACATGTTTGGAAAAAGAAATCAGCAAGACAGTGGAGGCATATGTGGACGACGTGGTCATCAAGACTAAACACGTTGAGTCATTGGTGGACGATCTTCACCTCACATTTGATAACCTCCGAACATATGGCATACGGCTTCATCTGGAAAAATGTGTTTTTGGGGTTGCAGCTGGAAAGCTGCTTGGGTTCATCTTCTCCAACAGAGGAATCAAAGCGAACCCAGCCAAAATCCGAGCCATGTCACAATTGGCCATGCCAACAGACTTAAAGAAGGTCCAAAAGCTAGCTGGGTGCATGGCAGCCTTGAGCCGCTTCATCTCCAGATTGGGAGAAAAGGCGCTACCACTTTATCGACTGCTCTGACGCACCGACCACTTCGAATGGACGGACGCGGCTACAGCTAGATTGGAAGAAATAAAAACCCTGTTAGTAGGCAACCCAATCCTAGCCGCCCCAGGTGTTGGCGAGCCTATGTTGTTCTATATATCCGCGACTCACCAGGTAGTGAGCGCCGTACTCATCGTAGAGCGAGAGGAAGAGGGATATAAATTCCCCATCCAGAAACCAGTATACTATGTATCGGCAGTCCTTACACCATGCAAGTCCCGATACCCTCACTATCAAAAGATAGCTTATGCGGTCTTTATGGCATCCCGAAAGTTGCGACACTATTTTCAAGAGTGTTCGATCACGGTGGCATCGGAAGTAATGACATCATAAATAATTGGGATGCCATCGGCCGCATAGCCAAATGGGCGATTGAGCTCTTGCCATATGAAATAACATACAAGCCATGCTAAGCTATTAAATCTCAGTCGTTGGCCGACTTTGTCGCCGAGTGGACGGAAGCTGAGCTCCCTAAAGAATACAGTACATACTCCAACTGGATCATGTACTTTGATGGCTCCTTAGCCAGACCGGGGGTTGGTGTCATTTTGACACCCCCTACGGGGGACACAGTCCACTACATGCTGCAAATCATGTATACGGACTCTAATAATGTAGCCGAATACGAGGCACTTCTACATGGCCTCTGAATGGCTGTCTCCATGGGCATACAAATCGTAGAGGTACGCGGGGATTCAAACCCCGTAATATCCCAAATAAATGGAGAGTTCGACGGCAAATACCCCAAAATGGCGGCATATCAGAACGCCATACTTAAAATATCAGCTCGGTTCGAGGGGCTCGAGTTCCATCATGTTGCTCCAGATAGTAACCAGGCAGCGGACATCCTCGCTCAAATGGGTGCCAAACGCGATCCTGTTCCGTCTAACACCTTTGTGGAAAGGCTCTTTAAGCCATCCGTGGTATGGTAGGAAGAGAGCAGAAACACTAGTCCGGAACCGGTCATAACCCCAGCAGCCGAACACAATACAAATATCATCGGGGGTTCGGGTACTGAAATAACACCCTCCGTCCATGTAATCATGGCCATTATTGCTCCATGGACCAAACCCTTCTTGGCCTACCTTAATAGGCAGGAACTTCCTGATGATCAAAATGAGGCTCGTCAAATAGTTCGGCATTCTAAAGCCTATAAATTTCACGAAGGTGAACTATACAAGAAAAACACTACCAGAGTACTCCAGCGATGCATCTCTGAAGAGGAGGGACAACAACTCCTGGATGAAATACATGCTGGTCTAGGCGGCCATCACGCCGTAGCTCGGGCCCTCATAAGCAAGGCCTTCCGTACAGGTTTCTTTTGGCCAACGGCCCGAGCAGACGCACATGCCCTTGTGCAACACTGTGTGGGATGTCAGCTTTTTGCCAATAAAAGTCATGTGCCGCCCACTGCCTTAAGAACAATCCTCATCACTTGGCCTTTTGCGGACTGGGGGATAGATATGGTCGGACCCCTTAAAGGGGGAAGCCATAAGAAGAAATATTTATTGTTTATGGTGGATAAATTCACTAAGTGGATAGAGGCCAAACCAGTAAAAACGGTTGAAGCAGGGCTAGTGATCGACTTCATATCTGGCGTCGGACAACGTTATGGTGTCCCGCACAACATCATATCTGATAATGGCTCCAATTTCACAGCCGATGAGGTGAAAAATTGGTGTGCTAACCTAGTCATTAAGCTTGATTATGCATCCCTATACCACCCTCAAACAAACGGTCAGGTCGAACGGGCTAATGGCCTGATAATGAGCGGCATCAAACCTAGACTGGTGCGATCCCTACGAGAGTCAGATAAGCACTGGGTTGAGGAACTCGATTCCGTGCTCTGGGGACTGCGGACTACGCCCAATCGCACGACCAGATATACACCGTTTTTCATGGTGTATGGCGTAGAGGTTGTCTTCCCTTGCGACATTATTCATGACTCACCTCGCGTGTGCATGTATGAAGAGAGAGAGGCCGAGCTCGATCGGTAGGACAACCTAGACGGCCTTGAGGAGGAGCGTGATATTGCACAAGCCCGTTCCGCATTTTATCAACAACAGGCTTGGAGATACCAAAGCAAAGAAGTGCGAGCCAACACTTATAATGTCGGCACACTCATTTTACACCTCCCAGAGAATAAGAAGGACAAACTCCAACCAAAATGGGAGGGCCCCTTCATCATAGATGAAGTTCTCACAAGAGGAGCCTATTGCCTTCGTAATGCATCAGATAATCGCCTCGAGCCGAATCCATGGAATGCTGCTTGGCTTCGAAGATTCTACGCATAGTTCGGCCACGTCCTTTTTTCCTCGTTCACTTTTTCTCCTTGTTCCCTTATTTTGTTTTCTTGTTTTTATACACCTCCCAGGGTATGTTCGGATAGACCAAACTCTTAAGGGGTACACATCTTCAAATGTATACACCCCACCATGACCGGGGGCTTCTTTAAATCGAAGCCTATTATTATTAAAGAGCTTAGAGCTCACATTGTCTATGTCGTTTGTTTATGTACACATTTTTCCATTATATGCACCTCTATGACTTAAGTTTTTGCCAAGCTGGGTTGCCTCACTCCTATGTTTACGCCCTACGTTCCCGATTGTTCGGCTAGGGTGTAAAGGGATCACCTCTGCGATTGTTACAACCGGGTAATCCGGACCTTTACCTCAGATGGGTGAAGCCGAAAGCTAGTGTTCTTAAGAGAATAATTGGTAGCAAAAAATGACATATTGTTGCGTTTCTGTAACTCTTCGGAAAAAATAAATTCTGGACGGGTTTCCTGTAATTCGGATCCAAGCCTAGGCACGCGCAATTAAGCATGCCAACCCAAGGAAAGGAACCCTTAATGGAACTATTCTCCTTGGAAGATGATTCTTATATAAGTAATATAACATACCTCCCCGAACTATATTTCTGTCTGTTCGAGCAATATGACTGGATTGCCTGGTTTCCGGACATCATGAATCTTTTTGCATTCCACAACAATATTTGGAAACACGCCACCTTCTTGGTTCGGAGGCCGAAGCCGAAAGTCCGCGATGACAAATTTTCACATCTTCGATCGAAGATATAAATTCAAGAATAAAGGTACATTGATATCAAAACACACACCTACTCCTTGTCTATACCATCTATAAGACTGTCTAAACTACAATTTTCTTGCGAGTACTTCGCAGCTATCATCACTTGGTCGTACACCAAGTTCACGGGAATCTCCTTTCTGTCAGGCCCTTGAGGTCCAACTCGAGCCATATGATTTGGATTGAGTCCGCTGTAGCATGTTTTCACCATCGCCCACGCTTCTCGTGCGCCTTCCCGGCATGCAGATGTCTTCCAAAGCTCGAAACGGCATCGAGCACCTTTGAACATGTCTTCCAACCCCTCCATGCTTTCCGGAGGGCATCAGATGGCCATAAAGCCTTTGCCATACTTCTCATTGCTTTCCGGGCTCGCTCATGCACCGCGACGAGTTCCTTGAGAACGTCGCTTCGAAATCCGGATACTTCCTCTTCTGGTCGACCGGTTAACACACCTTCAATAATAAAGTTGTGACAAACTGAACTAGGGAACACTATAAATCCTTTCGATGGTTCACAAGGTCTTACTGGATATGTCTCCTTTCAGTTTCTTATTTTCTTTCTGTGCGGCTGATAATTGAACCTTTAAGCTCTTTATCTCTTCGGCTTGTTTATGTTTTTCCTCCTCGAGCTTGTTCTTATGATCAGTGGTCATTGTTGCCTTTTTCATCTCTCCAAGCTCTATGGTGGTGGCACTCAGCTTTGTCTGGTTTGTCTTCAACTCCTGGGATAGTGCATTGTTCTTCTCCCTGAGAACCTGTAGGTTATAATGATCCTTAAATTGGTTAGCCTAACTGCTTCAAGTCCCGAGGGCTACTGACATATATCCATTTGAAAGGATCGAGAAGAGGTGTCTAGGGTGGGGGGTGAATAGACTCTTAACAAAGAAAAGTAGCAATTTTTAAGTTCTTCAAGTTAAGGTGGAGTTTTAGCACAAGATTAAACATTCACAATACATTTCAAGCAAGCATGGCAAGAGTATATGAGCAGCGGAAAGTAAAGCATGCAAGTTGCAAGAATGTAAAGGGATGGGATTGGAGTATGCAAACGCAATTGGAGACATGGAGATTTTTGGTGTGGTTCCGATAGGTGGTGCTATCATACATCCATGTTGATGGAGACTTCAACCCATGAAGGGTAACGGTTGCGTGAGTCCACGGAGGGCTCCACCCACGAAGGGTCCACGAAGAAGCAACCTTGTCTATCCCACCATGGCCATCGCCCACGAAGGAATTGCCTCACTAGGGTAGATCTTCATGAAGTAGGCGATCTCCTTGCCCTTACAAACTCCTTGGTTCAACTCCACAATCTAGAGTGAGGCTCCCAAGTGACACCTAACCAATCCAGGAGACACCACTCTCCAAAAGGTAATAGATGGTGTGTTAATGATGAACTCCTTGCTCTTGTGCTTCAAATGATAGTCTCCCCAACACTCAACTCTCTCTCATAGATTTGGATTTGGTAGAAAGATGATTTGAGTGGAAAGTAACTTGGGGAAGCCTAGAGATCAAGATTCTTGTGGTTGGAATGGAATATCTTGGTCTCAACACATGAGTAGGTGGTTCTCTCTCAGAAAATGTATGCTGGAAGTGTAGGCACGTTCTGATGGCTCTCTCCATGAATAAAGAGTGGGTGGAGGGGTATAAATAGCCTCCACACAAAATCTAGCCGTTACACACAAATCACCAAAATCGGTGGGACCGAATCGAGAAACTCGGTCAAACCGATTTAGTTCAAAATGTGAACGTTAGGCTTTTCGGTGGGACCGATATGATCAACTCGGTGGGACCGATGTGCTAGGGTTAGGGTAAAACCTAAACTCAGTTTGACCGATTACACAAACTCGGTGGGACCGATGTGCTAGGGTTAGGGTAAAACCTAAACTCGGTTTGACCGATTACACAAACTCGATGGAACCGATTTTGGTAATAAGCTAAATAGAGAGTTGGTCAGGAAAACTCGGTGGGACCGAAATAATTGCAACAGGCAACTAAGAGTTTGCAAGCCCATCTCGGTGAGACCGAGATCCCATCGGTGAGACCGAATTGATTAGGGTTTCTGGCAGTGGCTATGTCAAGTGAACTCAGTGGCGCCGGATAGATCAAATCGGTGGGGCTGAGTTTGACTTTTGGTTTGGGATATATATGGAAATGAGACAGTGGTTGAGGGCTTTGGAGCATATCACTGAGCATTTTGAGCAAGCAAGCCATTAAGCAACACCTCATCCCCTTTTAATAGTATTGGCTTTCCTATGGACTCAATGTGATCTTGGATCACTAAAATGAAAATGAATACTTGAGCTTGAGCCAATCTTTGTCCTTAGCATCTTGAAGGGGTTCCACATCCTCTTGTCCAAGCCACTCCACTATTGAACTCGTCTGAAATATACTAGATAAAAGTATTAGTCCAACAAGAGATATGTTGACATTAATTACCAAAACCACCTAGGGAGCACTTGTGCTTTCAATCTCCCCCTTTTTGGTAATTGATGACAACATACATCGAAGATTTAGATAAAGGTATAAAGAATAGCAAGTAAAGCTTTGGAAGAACATGTAACATGCATAGGCTCCCTCTACATGTATGCAATCATGTAAATATGGAATATAAGAGCATGTGATTGCATAAGCATGATAGAGCAAGCAATGAGTTACATGTATCTTGACTATATGCATCAGAGCAAATGATGTGGATATAGGAGTTGTACCTTCATGTTCATGAGTCCTTCTTGCAAACAATATGTACATCAGCAAGAGATCATCATGCACATGAGTGTGATGCATATACTTATCTTGTGGTCTTGAGCTGGCTTTGTAAGAGCTGAACCTGAGTAAACAAGGTTAGATAACACAGAGACATCTACTAAATAGAGCAAACGGTAAAACACAAGAGTACCAAGACTGGGATGCCATGTAGAGAGTGAGTACTAAGTACTCTATTGGATATAGACATGTCCCCAAAGGTAAAGATATGCAATGAATTCAATGATTTCCTTCCCTTAGAGGTCTTTCTCCCCCTGAATCTTATATTGGATAACGGGAGAAGGTAGGGAAAAGAAAATCAGAGGAAAACAAATCAGAGCAACAATAATCATAGCACAGACTAACATGTCTTTCCCCTCGACATGTGACTTCTCTCCTCTTGAATACCAAGCATCTGGAGCTCTTGGATGTGATTAAGCACTCTTCCTCTTTGAAGTACTCTCCCCCTTTTGAAGTGATTAAGCTTTGATGCGATCTCTCTCTCCCCCTTTGGCATCAATTTCCAAGAAGGGTCTTCTGGAATGTGAGTCGAATAGGTTTGGTCCTTGAGGCACATAACAAAGCATCATGTAGAATGTGATGCAGGTAGAGGACAAGAATCATTGAGTGGAGCTGGAACAAATATGCAGGATGCAAACGACAAAGTGTCTTCTCAATGTTGAAATCGGTTACACCGAGTTGTTTCCTTCGGTGACACCGAATTGGTTCGGTTTGACCGAAAAGACAAACCGATGTGTCCGAGTTCAACACAGAGAAATAACAGTTGTCATCTCATCTCACTAGGCAAATAAGATCTCTCAAAGATTTGCAAGGAATTAAACTGATGGATTTGCAATGAATTAGATGCATGAAATGCAGAACATAACAAAGAAAAGAAAAGGTAACCTAGATGAAGATTTTTTTGAAAAAGAAGGGGAACAAATATGCAAGAAACAAATGCAAGAACACAGAGAAACACTAGAGAACTTCATCTAGAATTGGTCGGCGACAAAGTCACCTATGTTAGAGTACATTGACTGAGGAGTCAAGTGAGAACACTTGATTGTAGGTCATACTCATCGTTTAAGCTCAAAATGGGGTTACCATTTTTCGTTTAAGCATTTTGATGTATTCACATCTTGTTGAGTTGCTTTGACCCATGACTTGGCTTAAAGCTTCTCTAAGATGGAATAACATACCTTGGGTGGTGGTGTTGAACTTGATCATGTAGTTGAACTTGTGTGGGATGCTCAAGGTTGATGTAGCTCATCAAGAGTTGGGAGCACCACTTGTAGTTTGAGTCCATCTACCTACATGGATTAGTCTTGCACGGAAAAGCACTTGTGTATCAAAATGACAATCATGAAGTTGACACCAAATGAAATTTGATATATAGAATTTGTCAAAGGATATGTTGAAGGGTTTCATGCTTCCTTGTCTTCAACCACCATATTGTAGAGACTTGGTGATGTAGAGATTGCTCAAGATGTGAGTGAGTTGCAATCTCATACACTACAAAAAAATACACTTCCGTGATGATACATGTTTGTCACAGTAGGTCACGTTTTCTGTCATGCATGTACATCCATGACAAATTTATGACAGAACCAAGATAGTCATACCTGTGCTGTCGTAGAAGTGTTCCATGGCATTACCAAAATTATCATCACGGAAGTGTCCACTTCCATGACGATAAATCACGTGTCATAGAAGTGCTTTCGTCAAGGGTGACCGACACATGGTGTAAGGGCATATTTATCCCTAAGGGGTTTTGGTGATTGATGACAATGCATTTGCAGACTAATCGTGTGCCTCGAGTATTTCAGATATTTCATTACTAGGCACAAGACGGTTTGGAGCCCCTCGAAGATTATTGAAGATGGTGTTTTTCTATGTTCCTTTTTCGGTGGATTTGAGTCGTAGGAAAGCCGTACTATCAAGAGGGGATCCGCTTTGGAAAGGTTTGGGTGGAATCGTCACGTACACGTTTACTCCTCTTTGCACCGCCTTTCCCTTAGCACTTTGGAGCATCCTCCGTTTCTTCGTGTTTGTGCAAAAAGAAGAATTCCTAGTATTGATGTTTTGGGGCTTGCAGTAGTACTGCTCTTTGGAGCAGTAGTATCGCAGGCCCCTGCGGTAGTACCATAGGCCTTTGTGGTAGTATCGCAGGTGGTCATGGTAGTATCACTCCTTGGGAGCCGTAGTACCATGAGTCCTAGTCCGGCACAACACCATAAGAGGATGTCGGTGTGGAACGACACCTATGGGATCACAAGAATCCCTACTACGGTTGCCGGGGCGCAGGGTTGCGAGGAGAGCCGGGCTAGTAGACAGCACAAGGATCGTTTACCCAGGTTCGGGCCGTGAGGATGCGTAAAACCCTAGTCCTACTTTGTGGGTGTATTTCTGAGAGTTCTTGAGCTCTCGAACAAGCTATGGTCAGCGTGTGGTTCCAAAGAGCCGAATCCCCCTCCTCGTCACCTCGGGCCTCCTTTTATAGGAAAAAGGGGTTGCCACAGTGGCACACAGGAGGTGGAAAGGTCTACAGTGGCACGAGGTTATCCCTCGTATTACAGGACAAGGTGCATTTAATGCATCGCTTAGGTGTCCTCTTGCTTTATCAGGGATGGGGGCGAGGCCCATCCCGTCCGTCGCCGCTCCTCCTCGCTTCGACACGCGCCTCGGCCAGGGATGCGTGCGGTGCCATGTAGGCAGGCAGGCAGTTGAGTTGGCGCGGTGGTGGAGCCTTCATGAAGATCTGCATGCCGCCACGCAGGCGCTTGATGAGTTGGCCTGGGAGCTACATGTTGCCACGCAGGTGCCCGCCCAGCTGGTTGGGCTGGCAGCTGCATGTGAACAATGTTGGAAGCTTGCTTGACGTGGGCTTGGCGGTGGCCTTGCCGGCGTCTTTGGTGAGGGCCTTGCCGGGTGGCCCGGCAAGGGTCTCGCCGTGGCGTGTTGTCGTCCCCGGCAAGGATCTTGCCGGGGGTCTGGTGGCCTTCCTTGGCAAGGATCTTGCCGAGGATCGTCGTCTTCTAATCTGATCTTGAGTATGTCTTCACAAAGATCTACATGCCACCATAGGGGTGCCTTCCCGAGCCCTGGCCCCATGCTGATGATGGCACTGGGGGCCCTGGGCTCAAGGGTGGCTCGCTCTGTTGGTGCGGGGCGAGCTGTCCCGGCAAGAGTCTTGCCGGGGCCGCTGAGGCCACCCGACAAGGGTCTTTGTCAGTGTCAAAAATGGCGGATCTCGGGTAGGGGGTCCCGAACTTTGCGTTTAAGGCGGATGGTAATAGGAGGCAGGGGACACGATGTTTACCCAGGTTCGGGCCCTCTTGATGGATGTAATACCCTACGTCATTCTTGATTGTTCTTGATGATACAAGTATTACAAGAGTTGATCTACCACGAGATCGTAGAGGCTAAACCCTAGAAGCTAGCCTATGGTATGATTGTCTGTTGTCCTACAGACTAAACCCTCCGGTTTATATAGACACCGAAGGGGGCTAGGGTTACACAAGGTCGGTTACAAGGGAGGAGATATACATATCCGTATTTCCTAGCTTTGCCTTCCACGCCAAGTAGAGTCCCATCCGGACACGGAACGGAGTCTTCAATCTTGTATCTTCATAGTCCAACAGTCCGGCCAAAGGATATAGTCCGGCTGTCCGGAGACCCCCTAATCCAGTACTCCCTCAGTAGCCCCTGAACCAGGCTTCAATGACGACGAGTCCGGCGCGCAGTATTGTCTTCGGCATTGCAAGGCGGGTTCCTCCTCCGAATACTCCATGGAAGATTTTGAACACAAGGATAGTGTCTGGTTCTGCAAAACAAGCTCCACATACCACCATAGAGAGAATAATATTTCCACAAATCTAATCTGCTGACACGTTTTGACAACATGACATCATGCCATGGCCCGGTCATTATTCGAACCATTTTTCTCAACCAGCACCGCACATATCGCGAGGTGGTTTTCTTGACACGTCTTGTTAAAGCAGGGATCGTGTTCCCTTATTACAGGATTCTCATCAATACGGACTTGGGTAACCCAACCGCGCCATCAATTATGGCGCTTGGGGAATAAGCAATTTTACCAGGCAAGTGGGGAGGCGCATCGCCTCCTCCGCCCTTATAAAGGGACGAAGATTCACTCTTTTCACCCATGCCTTCTTCCTACTTGCTTACCCATTCCCGCACACTCAAGCTCTAGCGCCCAAGCTCGCGTTCTTCTTCTCAAACCACTCCAAGCATGTCCGGAGCAGGAGGCAAGTGGATGGTCTCCTCCGTCACGGAGGAGAACATCAAAAAGTTACGGGAAGCCGAATATTTGGCCACGAATATCGCGCACCGGCTGCCAGATGCGGGGCAGATCATCCCAACGCCCGAACCCCATGAGAGGGTAGTTTTTCTTGCCCATTTTGTCCGCGGACTGGGATTTCCCCTCCACCATTTGTCCGCGGGCTCATGTTCTACTACGGGCTGGATTTTCATGATCTGGCCCCCAATTTCATCCTCAACATCTTAGTGTTTATCGTCGTGTGCGAGGCCTTCCTCCGCATCAGGCCCCACTTCGGCCTGTGGCTAAAAACCTTCAATGTCAAACTGAAGGTGGTGGTAGGCCGGCAAGCAGAGTGCGGAGGTGCCATGGTGGGCAAAATGCCCAACGTCACCTGGCTAGAAGGCTCCTATGTGGAGACCATAAAGGGTTGGCAGTCGGGGTGGTTCTACATCACTGAGCTGCGCGACACCAACTGGGCGGCGGCCCCCGAATTTTGGTCCGGAATCCCCACACGGCTCACCTCCTGGAAAGAGAAGGGCCTGTCCTGGGGTTCTTCGGTAGAGCTGACCGGACTCCAGACTTGCATCAGGAACATGATGAGCAAGAAAATCAAGCTCGTCAACACGGTCCAGGTCATGCTCTTCCACCGGATTCTCCCGTGTCAACAACGGGTATTCAACTTGTGGGAGTTCGACCCAGCCAAGAACCAGACGCTGCGAGAGCTCTATGACACGACGCACGAGGACGTCTGGAGGGTGCTGTTCAAGGGCGCCGAGGTACCTCCTTCCCTCACCGAGGACCGCGGACTCAGTGCAAAGCACCGCGCCAATCCGGTAAGTTTTTATATTTCACAGGGTATTTATTCGCCCTGGTTAAATGATGTGCGGGGTTTAAGCTCTCTTACCATTAATAGGATTGGATAAAGACAGCGGAGCAGCTTTGACTGCCCAACCCCTCTGCCTGAAGATCCCGCAGATGCTCTCCTAACGGAGATGCTGACTCCGGCACCTTACGAGGTACCTGCAAAGAAGACCAAGAAGGCCACGGGGACCCGAAAGGGTCTTCGGCGCAAGGTTGTATCGGACTCATCCTACAATGACTCTGACACGCCCTCCTCCCATAAAAACAAGGAGGAGGAGGAGGAGGAAAGTTCTCTCCCCCGGACGGGGGAGACAAGAAAAGGAAGGCCGACCCAACTGGGGAGGCCGAAGGGTCCAAGAAAGGAAGGACCCGTGCTCCGGACTGTTCCACGACGGCCGCCGACAGCGGCGACGAGTGGCTACCCAGGGTCAAGCCCCTGGCGAAGTCGTAAGTGTCCGGACACCATAGTAATTCATGGTATGTTTTACTGCACTGCTTCTTTTCATGCCGAACATGATTATGCAGTCCGTACCGAGCTCATCTCGACGTGTCTTCGTCGAGCGGTTCGTTGGACTCATCGGATATGGACATCGGTTCTCCTCCGACCGCCTCCACCCCTTGCCTTGTGGACAATGTCGAGGTGTTGTCTCAACAGGCACCGGGCCAAGGGGAGGCAGTACTGGGGGCGCCTCAAGGCGACCTTCCGGACCCTGGGCGCAAAGGGAGCCGGACTCCCATGGGCTCCAGGTTTGGCCCCCAGCCGAACACTGCACCGGAATCATTGGTGGTTCCAGACTCCGGCGGTCGACCCCCTGTTAAGGGGGCAAGCCGCCCATGCCGGTGTCCTCTGTCTATCGAGAGGCACCGGACAACTTGCTGGAAGCGCTTCGCGGCGCTTCCATCGACGAAGAGCACCGTACTATTATGAGTGCGGTGATCGAGAAAGTTCAGTCTGCCAAAAACAGACTGACTGAAGCTTGTGCCAGCCTCCTAACAGGCTTTGAGGTAAGCAATCAAAATATAAGAAAATATTACAGCATAGATAGTAGCCCATGATGCTCTGTTCGGCGTTCGAGTAGAAAGGCCGGATAGAGGATCAAATGATGACTCAGGAGTCTAATCAGTATATATCTATGTGTATGTGTAGGCTTCATTGCTGGCTGCTGCCGCACGTACTGTGGAGGTCTCTGCGCTGAAGCAGGACCTGGAGCGGTCCGAGAACGAGCTTGGCCTTACCAAGAGGCAGCTCGAGGAGAGCAAAGGTAAGCAATACCTTGCTTATATGAAATAAAAGAAGTTCGGGTGTAAAGTAATAGGATCATCATGAATTTCCCAGGGGCCACAACCGAAGTGGCGACCCTGAAGAAGGCGCTATCCGAGGCCGAGAACAAAGTGGCCGAGGAGCGTATTGAGCGGGAGAAACAAGAAGCCCGAGTGGGCGAGGTGTAGCAAGAGCTCGAAGCTCTCGCCAAAAAGCACGAGTCCTTGGAGCTTGACTCTAAGACGCGAGAGTCCGAGCTCGCGCATGCGCTTGAAAGCGTCCAGAGCACCAAGGCCGAAGCCCACAAGGCCCTCCAGGAGATTGACGTGGTGAAGAAGATAGCAGCGGGTAAGGCATTCATTATGCAAAGCAAGCACGTGAAGGAGACTTTCCTTTTTCTTACCCGAGTTAGGAGCTCTCCAGGAGCGTTTGCAGATCTTCCCCGCAGTGTACTGGATGCCGCAGAGTTTTACCGAGCTGAGGAGGGGAGCTCGACGGAGAAGTTGTTCTGGTCTCAGTATACTGGGACCAAACACCCGGTGCCCTTGAACGACCAGCTGAAGCAATTGGTCGAGCTTCACAAGGCGGCCGAACAGGCCATGGAGGGCCTTGTAGTCTGGATGTGGCCCGGCGAGCCCATGCCCGACAGCTACTTCGGTCTGGTGAGGTGGCTTGTGGATGTCTGCCCATGGCTTGAAGTCATAAAGCGGTTCGTCTGCATCGAGGGTGCGCGCAGGGCTTTTGCCTGGGCGAAGGTGCACTAGGCGAAGCTAGACACCGTGAAGCTTGTGAAGGATGGGCCGCCGGAGGGCAAGGAGCATCGCTGCCCCGAAAATTATTATGAGAGTGTCCTGAAGGGTTCCCGCCTTGTGGCGGATGAGTGTGCCAAGGATGTAATTTTTGAGTGAACATGCTCATGTGATCCTGTAATATGAAACGAGTTCATTTGCGCCATGCGACGCTTTTTTAATTTAAAATATTACCTTCTGTGCGGCCGTTTATAAAATCTGAGAGTTGGCCAGTCGTCGGTTTCTGCCCTCATGTAACTAGTACTGGGGTGTTCGGGATAAACCTGAGCACTCTTTACCCCAATTTTCGGTCCTTCAAGGGAGGTGTTGAGCGCAACGAACCAGGCAACCTGACTGTAATGCTTTATCACTCTCACTTAGCCATAGAAGTCTACAATTTTAATTTTGGCGAAGCCCCTGGTATTCGGAAGGCCGAATCTGGGGCGCTATACACGCCTAAGTCGGACAAGGCCGACTGCTCGCCCGAAGCGGAAAAAGTCTTTAAGGACTTGAGATCTCTCGAGCAGCGACCAGTCTCTCGCCTTATCATGATAGTCAGTTTTCGACTTTCTCTACTGAGGTGCTCATCCGGAAGAACTGGGATAGAATCGCAGTAGTTCTCCCACCGCTACCTTAGCCGATATAGCGGAACGTAAGGTACCAAAGCATGGGAGCCGGGCAAACCCAACATTTAACCAAAGACATGATTCGGAGCTGATGCATATAATGCCATAAGTTCGGGGTGCCGCACTGTCGAAAGTGTTCGGACTTCTTGCATCGTATTGTGGGGTAAACAAAAGCCCCTGGCGTACTGACCGTACCCGAACGAGCGGGTGCGGATTGTCCTAAATGGACATATAAGAGAGAAAAGATAAAAAAGATAAAAAATGCAATAATAGACTAATGCTATGCATTGTTATTTAAATAATACGTTGAAGCGTACTGGTATAGGTAGTGCAATAAGCAGAAAGTAGGACCATTCAAAATGTCCTATCCAAGGGCAAGCTGCGTATGGATAGTAGAAAGCGGGTATTATTATTAGAGACCACCTGGGGGTTCCCGTGTACATCTTAGCTTCTTGCCGCCTTGGTTGTTCCTTCCCGTAATGTGTCCGGCAATCATACTGCCGGAAAGGGCTTCCAGAGAGTTAGGCCCTGAAAGAGAAAAGAAATGATAAAGATATATAGCCCCTAGGGCGGTTAAGCCGCATTGCGGGGCGTGCCCCGATCGTGCCGCCGCCTATGTCCATGGTATTTTCAGTGCGTAATTATGTACGCGCGGCACGGATTTTGTTGCTTGACTGGGACTAGGACGGGGGCTGAATTGCTAGGCGAGCTCTGAACGTGCCAGGCGATCCTGCCATAGTTTACTCCGGACACGCTTGAAGGTGTTAGGGGGCTGTATCGCCGAATTAGTGGTTTGCCTTGAAAGGCTGCTTTGTGCTTCTGCTGCGAGGGCCGCAGTGTGCTCTTCCGTGCGGAGCGAGCGTTCTGTATTTCCATTCACTGTTATGACCCCCTGAGGTCTTGGCATCTTGAGCTTGAGGTATGCGTAATGCGGTACTGCATTGAATTTTGCAAATGCAGTTCGTCTGAGAAGTGCATGATAGCCACTGCGAAACGGGACGATGTCGAAGATTAACTCCTCGCTTCAGAAGTTGTCCGATGATCCGAAGACTACTTCCAGTGTGATTGAGCCCGTGCAATGGGCCTCTACACCTGGGATGACGCCCTTAAAGGTGGTCTTGGTGGGTTTGATCCTCAAGGGATCGATGCCCATTTTTCGCATTGTATCCTGATAGAGCAGGTTCAGGCTGCTGCCGACGTCCATAAGAACTCGAGTGAGGTGAAATCCATCGATGATGGGGTCTAGGACCAGTGCGGCGGATCCTCCATGACGGATACTAGTGGGGTGGTCCCTGCGATCAAAGGTGATCGGGCAAGCGGACCATGGGTTGAACTTTGGGGCGACGAGCTCCATCGCATAGACATCCCTTAGTGCACGCTTCCGCTCCCTCTTGGGAATGTGGGTTGCGTATATCATGTTCACCATTTTCACTTGTGGAGGGAAACCCTTCTGTCCTCCCGTGTTCGGCGGCCGGGGCTCCTCCTCATCATCACTATGCAGCCCCTTGTCCTTGTTTTCGGCATTTAATTTGCCGGCCTACTTGAACACCCAGCATTCTCTGTTGGTGTGATTGGCTGGCTTGTCGGGAGTGCCGTGGATTTGACACGAGCGATCCAGTATGCGATCTAAACTGGACGGAGCTGGAGTACTTCTTTTAAATGGCTTGTTCCGCTGACCGGATCTAGATCCTCTGAATCCGGCGTTGACTGCTGTATCCTCAGTGTTATCGCCGTTATTGCGGCGCTTTGGTCTGTTATGACGATGTCTGCCGTTGGCATCTTTGGTATCCAAAGTGCTCGGATTCCTCGATGTGTTATTGCTGCGAGCCAGCCAGCTATCCTCGCCCGCGCAAAAGCGGGTCATGAGTGCCGTGAGGGCTGCCATAGACTTCGGCTTCTCCTGGCCAAGGTGGCGGGTGAGCCACTCGTCACGGATGTTGTGCTTGAATGCCGCTAGGGCCTCTGCGTCCAGACATTCGACAATTTGTTTTTTCTTAGTCAGGAACCGAGTCCAGAATTGTCTGGCCGATTCCCCTGGCTGCTGAGTTATATGGCTCAAGTCATCAGCATCCGGTGGCCGCACATAAGTGCCCTGGAAGTTTTCAAGGAATGCGTCTTCCAGATCCTCCCAACTGCCGACGGAGTCTGCTGGCAGGCTATTCAGCCAATGCCGAGCTGGTCCTTTGAGTTTTAGTGGGAGGTACTTGATGGCATGTACATCATCACCGCGAGCCGTGTGGATGAAATCCTCAATCCATACAGTGGGATCTGTTGTACCAACATATGATTCGATATTTACGGGTTTGAAATCCTCCGGGAATTCGTGATCCATAACTTCATCAGTGAAGCATAGTGGGTGTGCGGCGCCTCTGTGCCAGGCTATATCACGACGCAGTTCATATGAGTCTTGTCTGCTGTATTCGGCCCGGCCGAATTTGCTTTTGGTGTATCCAGTGCGACGATCATCGTCCCGTGTTGGCGCGCGTGCCCGTGACCCGTATATTGACCTTGCAAGTTTTTCCTTACTGTCTAATACGTCTCGCAGGTCCCGTGTGTTGCCCCGGGCCTTGGTATTTTTGATTGAGTGGTGGCAGGGTGCAGGCTGAACTTCAGGCTGAAACGCCTCTTTGGCTCGGCCACGCAGTGGCCGGTCAGCCGCATCGTACACTGGTACACGAGTTTTCAACGCTTCCTCCTCGAGGTGAGGTAGCAACCTGCGTTTTGGGTATCTCTTGGAGGGGCGCTCGAGTTCGTATTCCTTGGCCACAAGGACTTTGGTCCATCTGTCTGCTGGTAAGTCTTGATCAGCTTGAAGCTGTTGTTGCTTTTTCTTCAGGCTATTTGTTGTGGCCATAAGCCGGTGCTTGAAGCGCTCTTGCTCGACGGGGTCCTCAGGCATGATAAATTCTTCGTCGCCGAGGCTCACCTCGTCTTCGGAGAGAGGCATGTAATTGTCCTCCTCCGGTTCTCCATCTGTTGCCTGCTCTGTAGGGCTGGCTTGTTCATCCTCCGGCTCTACATCGTGCTGGAGGGGATTGTGGTTGTCTTCAGTGCTATCCGGAGTGTTATTATCTCCTGTGCTGATATCACTACTTTTGCTGTGGCGGGACTTAGAGCGGCGCCGCTGACATCGGCGCTTGGGTTGCTTCTTGGAGGGGTCATCCTCTGCTGTCTCGTCGCCATTGCCTTCTTTGGGGGAGTCCACCATGTATATATCATATGATGAGGTAGCGGCCCAGCGTCCTGTGGGCGGTGGTTCCTGTTCGTCTCCTGCATCGTCGTCCATACCGTCGATGTCTTCGGAGTCGAAGCCGAGCATGTCGGTTAAATCATCGACTGTGTCTACTAAGTGGGTGGTGGGTGGGCAACGAATTTCTTCGTCGTCCGCATCCCATTCTAGCCGGACATAGTTCAGTCAAGGTTCTCTTGACAAGGAGAGGGACCTTAATGAATTTAGCACATCGCCGAAAGGTGAGTGCTGAAAGATATCTGCGGAGGTGAACTCCATGATCGGCGCCCAGTCAGATTCGACTGGCACGGATGTAAGCGGCTCGGAGTCTGTGGCCGGGGATGAATTCAGTGGTTTGGTGACACAGCTCTCGTAAGGGGTGAAGTCAGTATCCGGCTCTATTGCCACTAAGAGTGCGGCCTCCATGGCGGGGTCTATCCCTCCGCTCTCGGATGGCGCGATTTGCTCCGGATTGATGGCCGGAGTAGTGGCAGATGCGATCTCCCGAATATTGTCCGACGACAGAGTTACGTCATGCTCGTCGTGACTATGCGGCGCACCTGACATGGGCTTGAATTTGTCGAAGATCAAGTCTTCGTGGATGTCGGCAGTGTAGCTTAAGTTTCCAAACCGGACCTGATGGCCAGGGGCGTAGCTCTCGATCTGCTCTAGATGGCCAAGCGAATTGGCCCGCAGTGCGAAGCCGCCGAATACAAAGATCTGTTCAGGGAGGAAAACCTCACCCTGGACCGCATCGCTATCGATGATCGAAGGAGCCACCAAGCCTTATGGTGATGACACAGTGGAACTCTCAATGAAAGCACCAATGTCGGTGTCAAAACCGGCGGATCTCGGCTAGGGGGTCCCGAACTGTGCGTATAAGGCGGATGGTAATAGGAGGCAGGGGACACAATGTTTACCCAGGTTCGGGCCCTCTTGATGGAGGTAATACCCTACGTCCTGCTTGATTATTCTTGATGATACAAGTATTACAAGAGTTGATCTACCACGAGATCGTAGAGGCTAAACCCTAGAAGCTAGCCTATGGTATGATTGTCTGTTGTCCTACGGACTAAACCCTCCGGTTTATATAGACACCGGAGGGGGCTAGGGTTACACAAGGTCGGTTACAAGGGAGGAGATATACATATCCGTATTTCCTAGCTTTGCCTTCCACGCCAAGTAGAGTCCCATCCGGACATGGGACGAAATCTTCAATCTCGTATCTTCATAGTCCAACAGTCCGGCCAAAGGATATAGTCCGGCTGTCCGGAGACCCCCTAATCCAGGACTTCATTAGTCTTGCTGGGGGAACTTGCTTCGTCCCTTTGCTCTTTGTGGTCTTGGCCTTGGCGTTGCTTTGATTGTCACGGGCTTCGTTCTTACCTTGGTTCACCTCCCTCGTTCTGCTTGGTGTGGCCGTGGGCCTGGCTCTGACTGCCCGTGCATAGGAAAAGGGGTACAAAGATGCGCCCCTATTTTTGTACACCGATAGGAGCCCCCGGGCCTGGGCCACACATAAGCGCGACGCGTTGTTGGGCCAGGCCCAAAACGGTGCGCGGGCAGGTGGGCGGTTTTTACCGTGGTAAGATTCTTCGCGTGCTCCGCCTCCCACGACCCGCGCGTGTGGTGTGGCGTGGAGGGGTGTGCGTGACATGGGCAGCATGCGTGGGGCGGTTTCCACACGCATGCTTCACATCGTAGTAAAGAGGCGGCTCGCGTCTTCCCCGTAAAAAGAGGGAGGCATGGAGGCGCGGCTCATTTACTGAGCGGGGTCAGGGTGCGGTCTTCAAGGCGTCCACTCCCCATGATCACGGGGTGGGGAGAGGTCGCCTCATCCGTCCCCTCAGTTCTGCATGTCTGCCACACATCTTTCATGTGCTTGTGGTGGCAACCGGTGGAGGCGATAAACCGGGCCGCCGCAGGTTAGGGCAGCGGGTCGGTCCTGATTCCCCGCGCCTCCGGTGTCTGGATTGGCCTAGCGGGGTGGCCGAGCCTCAACCTCGTTCCTTTATAAAGAGGAGGAAGGGGGGAATGGCACCCCGCATTCTTCCCTCTTCTACCTCCCTCTGCTTCTGCTCCTTCCTTTCACCCGCCATGGAGAAAGGGGATCCTGGTCCTTCGACGGTGGCGGCGAGGGTCACCGCTCGACGCACGTCCCTCCCCCTTCTGAACCCGTGGTGGTGGAACCAACCGCGAGGGGAAGGGGGCGAGGCCGGGGCAGAGGCCATAGAGCTCGGGGAAGACGAGGACGGGGCGACGCGCTGGCCTCACCCTGCCAATGATGCCCTTCTTGATGGAGGGCCACGTTGAAGACCAGCCTTGCGAGTTCTTTATCAGGCTTCGCCGGCCCCCGCGTCATCGTCTTCGTCTCCCCACTCCGTTCTCTTGGGTGATGGAACCTGCCCCGCCCCAGACCCTCAGGTTGCACATGAGGGGCTGCGGGAACGGGGGCACGCGGGTCGACGTCGACTTCCCAGCTCTTCGAGTTATGTATCTCCGCCGTAGATGGAAGACATTCACCCACATCCACAGCCTGACGACGGGGCTCGTCCTCTACTTCAAGTTAATGGAGGACGGCCTGCTCTCCATCAAGGTCTTCGGAGAGTTTGGAACTCGTCTGAAATGCTGCATGGAGAGCTCCTCTAATGGAGATTCTGACGATGGAAGCTCGTCCTCGAGCGAGAGTGACGAGGAGGACAGGGCGGACAGCGGGGACGAGTCCGACTAGGCGTCGGACGCCCCGCGCCTGGGAGGGTGTGGCAGCAGCAGCATCTGCACCTGGCCGCTCCTCCGGTAGAAGCTAGCCGGGGGCAGGGCCAGCTCCTTGAACTCCTCGGGTCTGTCTCCTTGGGCGGCTGGCGTCGGTAGGCCGCAGAAGAGGAAGAGGGCGGGCGGCAAGGCTGTCAACTCGGAGTACGCGGGCACCGACGCGTTCATCACGTATTGCCGGTCCTGCCGCCTCGTCTTCGAGCTCCTTTCCCAGCACCATCATCACCGGCCCGCCTGTGGGTGGCCACCGAGATGTTCTCTTGGTGCTTTCTGTTGCTCGTAGCTCGTCTAGGCGCCCCTTTTGCCCTTTCGCCACCTTGTGTCACACCCTGTTTTTCATGCCACTACACTTAAGCTCACAATCATGATAAAATGTGGTTTGACAAAAACTTTTGAGTGTTTTGGACCTTGCCTTGCTTGGATTTTGTCTGTTGTTTGCAAGTGCTCTAAAAATCAAATAAATCCTCCAACTCTTATACTCCTTCTCCTTGATCCAAAACCTTTTCCCAATGATCATACCATGTGTATAGAGCAATATAATATTTTCTTACAAAAATAATTTGGCCAAAAAGTATTTTCAAAAGTTAGTTTTCCAAAAACCCCTGAATTGAGGTTTGCACTGCAAGTACTTAATTTAGGGCAGTAAAAATCTTTCCAAAAATATTTTTGACTCCTATTAGATATAGGATACCCAGAAACCACAAAAATATAATTTTAAAAGTTATTTTACTATTTTATTTAAAATCTTTTTCTTAAGACCAGAAATGGTCTTTAATAGGGAAAAATTATTTTATTGTTTCAAAAATATTTGACAAAAATCAGGGAAACTCAATGGACATATATTGTCCATACATAAGAGTTTCAACACATGGTCATGTTCAAAATATTGGTCAAATCCCTCAAAAACCATTTCTGCCCATTTCAAGGATTTGAAATATTTCTACAGGAAATATTCCCCAGCAATTCCAAGAAAATTCTAGCATGTCACATATGACATGTTTGATGATCTTGCCAAGTATCATGTCATGGAGAATAGTATAACCCCATGAAATCTCCTCAAAACCATTTCTGTCCATTTTGAAGTTTGAACAACTTTGCACTGTCAAACATGTCCAAATACTCTCAAACTTGGTGCACATGCTCAAATGGTGTAATAATGCATCTAGACCAAATGGCACAAGTTGGAGAGAATTTTATCTTGAGCAAAGTACCCCAAAACTCTTTCTGTCCAGAACCAAATTTGAACAACTCTACATTGCCAAGTGTGTCCTTTTGATCTGAATTTTTGTGGACATGTTCAAATACTCAAATGATGACACTACACCAAGTGGTGCATCAAGGAGAATTGTTTTGCACGACTAAATCTTGGTAAAGCCATTTCTGCTAATTTCTAGGGTTTATAAAAGTTGCACTGGCAACTTTGTCCAAATGAGCTCAAATTTTGTAGAACACCCTATTTCTAAGTGCCATGCCATCCTGTTAAATTTCATGGCAAGTGGGATTAATTTTCTTGCCCAAACCAACAACAAACACCTTCTGCCATTTTTCCAAAATTATCATCTTGACCCCTTCCACTAATCTCCTTGAGCTCAACTTTTTACCACGGCTCCTCCTAGTCTTCTCCTACCTCCAGTGACTCTTCCCTGGCCATTTCTCAATGATTGAGGGGTAAAATACCCCAATTTACCTCCCTGGACAGCCCCTCTCTCCCTCTTCTTCTACCTCTCTCCTCTCCTACTGGCTCACCAGGGCATCCAAGGCCACCACCCCTTTGTTTACTCCTCCCCTGACCCCCTGGACACTAGTGGCCACGCCCTGGGCGCCAAAAATATGCCAATGCCATCCATATACGTGCTCTGGAGCGCGCTACAGTGCACCAGGGCACTGTAGCCGCGTCCTACCCGAGGCTTCTGACCACCTAGGGCCTTCCCCTTGTGTCCCCCGAGGCCGCCTCGGCGTCCGGGACACGCAAGACGGTTGGCCCCCTCCTCCTTCTCTCTCCAGCGACCTCTGACACGCATGCCCGAGCGCCGCTCACGTCCGCCAGTCGCCGCACTCGTGCGGGACCTCCTCGAGCTCGCCCTGCTCCCTCTCTCCTCTCCTCTCGGCCTGGACCATGCCCACGAACACCCCAGGCATGCACCAGAGCACCCTTTTGGCCTCTGGCAACACCACCCGGCCGCGCCCATATAAGGCCACCCTCGAGCCTTCTATTGTCTCCAACTGCTCACTCTCCCTCCCCTACACGCCCGGACCAACCCACTCCTCCTCTCGTGCCTTCTCCCTCCTCCTTTGCCGCCATTACCGCCTCGGACCCCCGCTCAAATTCGCGCCGTCCCGACTCCCTCCTCTCCCTATAACCGCATCACAGGACCCCCCAGAACCTGAGGAGCTCGACCGCACCCTTCTTTCTCCTCCGGCGAACCGCTAGGCCACGGCCACTCTCGCCCGACACCACCGTCCGCCGCGGGCGAAGCCCTGCTCCCACCCGGTGACGCAGGCACCCATGGTGGGGTCTCCCTGGTTTGTCTCTCTCCGCTGAGCACGCCGGCGGGTGGATCATCGCCGGAGACGCCCTTTAGCGCCGGCGGCCGGCGTCGAACACCTCCTCTGTCGCCCTTCGCGGAACCTGCAGGCGGGGCCCGCTCGTCAATGGCCCAACCACCGGGCCACGCTGGCAAGTGGAGGTGGGTTCGACGTCTCCCGCGTCCCCGCAGCGAAGGCGCACTCCGCGTGGGCGCCTTCGACGTTGCCCTATCGCCGCGTGGCTGAATTGCTGGGCCGGCCCAGTGGCGCCCTGCCACTATATCTCACCCGGTGCGCCCAACCGTCGCCCAGATCCGGCCCATTTAGGTAAATCCTTTGTCTTTTTCTTTTTCAAGTCAACTTCAAAATCCATAAATAATTCAACAGAGCTCCCAATCCAATGATTCAAATTTCTAGTAGCTCCATAAATCATGATCTATCACATGGTGCTATTTGCACATTTTTCCAAAAACTTTCTCTTCAGAAATATTTATCAAAATCCTATTTTTCTATTTCTGTCATAAACTTTAGAAAATCACAGAGAGCTCAAAATTGATCCAAATGCCATGATTCAAATTCCTAGATGCTTCTAAGTTCACAACTTAGCTTATGAACATTTTTATTAATACATTCTATCCCACATAAAATAATGAGCCATTTCTTCATATTTGTCAACTTTGCAAATTCATAGGAAATTCATTTGAACCCCAAATCCAGTGAAACCAACTCCTAGATGCTTCTAAAATCATGTTTTGTTAAATGGGTATCCTTGCTCATTTTTCAAAATAATATTTCTGTACACTTCTTGCAAATCCATAAACCCCTCGATCCCATCATATCAAAATGTTTAGAAATATCCGTTGATCCAATTCCAATGAAATCACTTTGGTCATTCCTCACATGACGAGAGGTATCCTAGAAAAGTCAAATCAATATTTTTGGAGCACTTTCATTTCCTGCCTTGTTGTGTTGCTTATTGTGGTTGTTTTCGACGATAGTTGACGAAGTAGACGAAATGCTCGGAGTTGGACCAGAGATATTTGAAGACCTCGAAGACTTTGTTGAAACAGGCAAGCGGCCCTTTGACCATGTCTATGAAACCCTTTTTATGCATTTCATATAGCACTTTATTATTGTTGCATCGGAATCATGATGAGAGGGTAGCCACTTTGGTGGGTTACCTTCATTTACTCCTTGTTGATACTTGCATTGTGCATGACCATACCTCCTTATGAGGGTTATGCCGGTGGGAAAAGATAGGATGCTAAAGTAGTGCTACGCAAAAAGGGATGGGTATATGCATGGTGATGGAGACAAAATATTTTCAAAGGACTTTTCGAAAACCCCGTCGGGTGACACTTATGCCCGAGGGAGATGATGAGATGGGTAACCACTTGATGACGAAGTGGTGTACCGAGGCAAGTGTGTGTGTGTTGCTTTCAGAAACGGATTGGTTTAAGTTGCGACCGTTATTCCAACCTTACATGCGCAACCACTCTACCCTTGTATGGGAAAGGGCATTATTGATTACCTAGGCCGATACTAGCTTGGAGCCCGCATTACTAGTGACGGGAGAGTTGTTGGTGCGCTCTCTCGGGACGGGGTCATGCCAGGTAGGGCGGCCATGACTGTTTTCACAGGGCACCGGATACACCGTTGTGTCCCCTCTCGGATGTTACGATCTTGAGTGAGTCTCATATGATGTACATCGTGAGGATACGGAACAACGAGTGGACTCCATGTTAGTGTCGTCTAGGGAAAGATAGTGATCGGGTGCTTACCCTGGGTACGTGAGGTACCGCGGGTCGTGGATGACACGGAAGTTCCCCGGATCTTGTGGGTAAAGTGTGCAACCTCTGCAGAGTGTAAAACTATTCGAATAGCCGTGTCCATGGTCAAGGACAGTTGGGTAACCGCTCTTGGGCTATGCCACATGCTTACAAACCAGTGTGTGTTTGGATAAGAGGGAAGAACTACTTGGGTCAAGTCAAAGGAGTTGACATGATTGAGTTGGGTTGGTGCCCACTCTTTTTATGTTAATACCACTACTTGGGTCAAGTCAAGGACTTGACATGTTTGAGTTGGGTTGGTGCCCACCCTATTTATGTTGATATCTATAACATGTCCTTATGGTTACTTGGATTCTTCTGATGCATGACTTACAAGTTGTTGAACATGTCATTGCACTCAAAACTAGCTTTCCGCAAAAATTTACCTATATCATGCATTGTTGCACCTTGAACCAAAACATGGGTTGCTTGCGAGTACATTCAAAGTACTCATTGGCTTGCCACTGGTTATTTTATTGGCTAGGCATGAAAGAACAGGATATGATGAAGAGTACCTTGGTGGCGAACATGCGAGCTAGGACGCTTCCCAGTCAGAATGCCTGTAGGGTTAAGGCAGATGGCATGGGTCCAAGTTATCGACGAAGATTTCCGCTGCGATGCTATACTCAAGACTTGACCATAATGGTCCTACTTGTGTAATACGGTATGTATGAATGTAAGACTCTTGTTATTCAGCTTCTGTGTGTTCAGTGAGCATTGATCTCTGGGGTCATTGTACACGTGCATTCGGTGATCACGACTTATGAGTCGGGGTCCCCACACCTTGACCTGCCTCCTGAGGAGAGGGACAAGAAATGGATTATGGGCATCTTATCTCTTTTTTAGTTTGTAAGCCTGCGGGCCTTTGTTAAATTTAAAACTTGTAATCCCCTTGCTCATGTTTTTCATCTCGCACAAACTGTACCCGTATGGGATGTTTTTAATGAAAAAGGGATGCTTGCCGGGTTTTTCGTTCGCGGGTAAATCTTGCGACAAGGAGCGAATCCTTGTTATTGTTTTAAGATAAACGTTTTTCGCCCGGCAACAGGCCTTGCCGTCCCGCCACTCCACTCGACCGTTCTCGCGCTCTTGGCGGAGGCAGGGATGAAGTGGGCTTTAGGCTCCTCGCCCCACCTCCTTGCCGCCGCAGCTACGACGAAATCCGGACCCAGGAAATAATCCCTAGGTATAGGAAAAAGGGGAGCACGACAGCCTAGAGATAAAAACGAGGTTTCACATGCCCTAGTACGGTTCAGAAATGCATGACAGAGGATAAAAGACTTATCTGGATCCGCATCCCTTGGCAATCTCATCTTGCCGCGGTTGGATCCTTGTGCTTGCAGCCCCCGGCAACTCTGGCTTGCCGGGGTCAGGGCACCGGTCCGTTTCCTTCTTTCCGAGTAGCTCAGCAAAAGTGCTCATGTGCCCTGCGAACCAAAGGAGGACAGAAAAGGAACAGACAGACGCGCACTCAACCTCTAGGCTAGGGGTTAGTCGCCTCTAAGCACTATCAACCCTAACCAAGGAAGAGACTCGACCTAGCATGCATGCTATAACTTAGGGCACCAACGCTTCATTTATTTATGCTCAGGGTCTGCGCCTGGCTTTGTACAAAGGGTCACATGCCTTGTCGGCAAAGCTTGTACAAAAGGTGGCTCGCCGGGAGGCCCGACAAGCCGCGCCTTATGGGTAAAACTTGCGAAGATGCTCGATGTTCCAGGAGTTGCTCACTGGGACATCATCTTCGGTCTCCAGGCAGACTGCGCCGGGTCTGGTGACTCGTATTACCCGATAAGGGCCTTCCCACTTTGGCGTCAACTTGTTGGAATTCTTGGCTGACTGAACGCGCCGAAGAACAAGGTCGCCTTCCTCAAGGCTTCGGGCATGAACCTTGTGGCTATGATAGCGGCACAAGGCTTGCTGGTGCGTGCCGCTCTCACAGCCACCCAAAGATGATCTTCCTCAAGGAGCGTCGCGTCATCTTGGCGCAACGGCTCTTGCTTAAGCTCATCATAAGCAAGCACTCGAGGTGACCCGTATATGAGTTCCGTGGGGAGAACTGCTTCTGCCCCGTATACCAGGGCAAAAGGTGTCTGGCCGGTGGCTCGATTTGGCGTCGTCCTGATCGACCAAAGAACCGCCGGCAACTCATCGATCCAGCGCCTTCCACTCTTGTGCAACTTGTCAAAGGTCTTCATTCTCAGGCCTCGCAACACTTCAGCATTTGCCCTCTCCGCTTGGCTGTTGCTCCGTGGATGTGCCACGAAAGCAAAACAGACCTTGGTGCCGAGGTCTTGGATGTACTGCATGAAGGCGTGGCTTGTGAACTGTGTGCCGTTGTCGGTGATGACTCTGTTTGGCACACCAAAACGGCAGACCAGTCCTTTGAAGAACTTGACGGCCGACTGAGCAGTCACCTTCCTCACTGCTTCCACTTCCGGCCACTTTGTGAACTTGTCGATTGCAACATACAAGTACTCAAAGCCCACGATAGTGCGGGGGAAAGGGCCAAGTATATTGAGCCCCCAGACCAAGAATGGCCAGGAGAGAGGGATTGTTTGAAGGGCTTGAGCCGACTGATGAAGCTTCTTTGAATAGAACTGGCATGCTTCACACTTGGTTACTAGTGTCGTCGCATCCTAGAGGGCGGTGGGCCAGAAGAAACCTTGCCGGAATGCCTTCCCGGCAAGGGCCCTTGACCCTATGTGTGTTGGGGAACGTAGCAGAAATTCAAAATTTTCTACGCATCACCAAGATCAATCTATGGAGTAATCTAGCAACGAGGGGAAGGATAGTGCATCTACATACCCTTGTAGATTGCTAAGCGGAAGCGTTCAAGAGAACGGGGTTGAAGGAGTCGTACTCGTCGTGATCCAAATCACCGATGATCCTAGTGCCGAACGGACGGCACCTCCGCGTTCAACACACGTACAACCCGGTGACGTCTCCCATGCCTTGATCCAGCAAGGAGAGAGGGAGAGGTTGAGGAAGACTCCATCCAGCAGCAGTACAACGGCGTGGTGGTGGTGGAGGAGCATGGTGATCCAGCAGGGCTTCGCCAAGCACCGCGAGATATGAGGAGAAAGAGAGGGAGGGCTGCACCAACAGGGAGAGCAACTCATGTGTATTGGGCAGCCCAAACCTCAACTATATATAGGGGGAGGGGAGGGGCTGCTCCCCCACCTAGGGTTCCCTCCCTAGGGGTGGCGGCAGCCCCCTAGATCCCATCTAGGGGCGGCCAAGGGGAGGGGAGAGGGGGAGGCGCACCAGGGTGGGCCTTAGGGCCCATCTACCCTAGGGTTTGCCCCCTTCCCCTCTTCCTTGCGCTTTGGGCCTTGGTGGGGGGCGCACCAGCCCACCTGGGGCTGGTCCCCTCCCACACTTGGCCCAAGCAGCCCTCCGGGGCTTGTGGCCCCACTTGGTGGACCCCCGGGACCCTCCCGGTGGTCCCGGTACGTTACCGATAAAACCCGAAACTTTTCCGGTGACCAAAACAGGACTTCCCATATATAAATCTTTACCTCCAGACCATTCCGGAACTCCTCGTGACGTCCGGGATCTCATCCGGGACTCCGAACAACATTCGGTAACCACATACAAACTTTCTTTATAACCCTAGCGTCATCGAACCTTAAGTGTGTAGACCCCACGGGTTCGGGAACCATGCAGACATGACCGAGACGTTCTCCGGTCAATAACCAACAGCGGGATCTGGATACCCATGTTGGCTCCCACATGCTCCACGATGATCTCATCGGATGAACCACGATGTCAAGGACTTAATCAATCCCGTATACAATTCCCTTTTTCTATCGGTACGATACTTGCCCGAGATTCGAGCGTCGGTATCCCGATACCTTGTTCAATCTCGTTACCGGCAAGTCTCTTTAGTCGTTCCGTAACACATCATCCCGTGATCAACTCCTTGATCACATTGTGCACATTATGATGATGTCCTATTGAGTGGGCCCAGAGATACCTCTCCGTTTACACGGAGTGACAAATCCCAGTCTCGATTCGTGCCAACCCAACAGACACTTTCGGAGATACTTGTAGTGTACCTTTATAGCCACCCAGTTACGTTGTGACGTTTGGCACACCCAAAGCACTCCTACGATATCCAGGAGTTGCACAATCTCATGGTCTAAGGAAATGATACCTGACATTAGAAAAAGCTTTAGCATACGAACTACATGATCTTGTGCTAGGCTTAGGATTGGGTCTTGTCCATCACATCATTCTCCTAATGATGTGATCCCGTTATCAACGACATCCAATGTCCATGGTTAGGAAACCGTAACCATCTATTTATCAACGAGCTAGTCAACTAGAGGCTTACTAGGGACATGGTGTTGTCTATGTATCCACACATGTATCTGAGTTTCCTATCAATACAATTCTAGCATGGATAATAAATGATTATCATGAACAAGGAAATATAATAATAATCAATTTATTATTGCCTCTAGGGCATATTTCCAACAGTCTCCCACTTGCACTAGAGTCAATAATCCAGTTCACATCGATATGTGATTAACACTCAAGGTCACATCCCCATGTGACTAACACCCAAAGAGTTTACTAGAGTCAATAATCTAGTTCACATTACCATGTGATTAACACTCGATGAGTTCTTGGTTTGATCATGTTATGCTTGTGAGAGATGTTATAGTCAACGGATCTGAACCTTTTAGATCCGTGTGTGCTTTACAAATCTCTATGTCATCTCCTAGATGCAGCTACCATGTTCTATTTGGAGCTATTCCAAATAACTGTTCTACTATACGAATCCAGTTTACTACTCAGAATAATCTGGATTAGTGTCAAAGTTTGCATCGGTGTAACCCTTTACGACGAACTCTTTTACCACCTCCATAATCGAGAAAAATTCCTTAGTCCACTAGTTACTAAGGATAACTTTGACCGCTGTCCTGTGATCCATTCTTGGATCACTCTTGTACCCCTTGACTGACTCATGGCAAGGCACACTTCAGGTGCGGCACACAGCATAGCATACTGTAGAGAGCCTATGACAAAAGCATAGGGGACGACCTTCGTCCTTCCTCTTTCTTATGCCGTGGTCGAGCTTTAAGTCTTAACTTCATACCTTACAACTCAGGCAAGAACTCCTTCTTTGACTGATCCATCTTGAACACCTTCAAGATCATGTCAAGGTATGTGCTCATTTGAAAGTACCATTAAGCATTTTGATCTATCCTTATAGATCTTGATGCTCAATGTTCAAGTAGCTTAATCCAGGCTTTCCATTGAAAAACACTTTCCAAATAACCCTATATGCTTTCCAAAAATTCTACGTCATGTCTGATCAACAATATGTCAACAACATATACTCATCAGAAATTCTATAGTGCTCCCACTCACTTCTTTGGAAATACAAGTTTCTCATAAACTTTGCATACACCCAAAAACTTTGATCATCTCATCAAAGCATACATTCCAACTCCGAGATGCTTACTCCAGTCCTTAGAAGGATTGCTGGAGCTTTGCATACTTGTTAGCATCTTTCAGGATTGACAAAACCTTCCGGTTGTATCACATACAACCTTTCCTCAAAAATCGTCGAGGAAACAATGATTTTTTGGCATCCTATCTGCAAGATTTCATAAATAATGCAGTAATTGCTAATATAATTCCAACAGACTCTTAGCATCGCTACGAGTGAGAAAGTCTCATTGTAGTCAACTTCTTGAACTTGTCAGAAAACATCTTAACGACAAGTCGAGCTTTCTTAATGGTGATACTTACCATCATTGTCCGTCTTCCTTTTAAAATCCATATGTACCTAACAGCCTCACGACCATCAAGTAGTTCTTCCAAAGTTTACACTTTGTTTTCATATATGGATCCTCTCTCGGATTATATGGCCTCGAGCCATTTTGGAATCCAGGCCCACCATCGCTTCTCCATAGCTCATAGGTTCACTGTTGTCTAGCAACATGACTTCCAAGACAGGATTACGTACCACTCTGAAGTAGTACGCATCCTTGTCATCCCACGAGGTTTGGTAGTGACTTGATCTAAAGTTTCATGATCACTATCATAAGCTTTCACTTCAATTGGTGTAGGTGCCACAGGAACAACTCCCTGTGCCCTGCCACACACTAGTTGAAGAGACGGTTCAATAACCTCATCAAGTCTCCACCATCCTCTCACTCAATTCTTTCGAGAGAAACTTTTCCTCGAGAAAGGACCCGATTCTAGAAACAATCCCTTATTGCTTTCGGATCTGAGACAGGAGGTATACCCAACTGTTTTGGGTGTCCTATGAAGATGCATTTATCCGCTTTGGGTTCGAGCTTATCAGCCTGAAACTTTTCCACATAAGCGTCGCAGCCCCAAACTTTTAAGAAATGACAACTTAGGTTTCTCTAAACCATAGTTCATACGGTGTCATCTCATCGGAATTATGTGGTGCCCTATTTAAAGTGAATGTGGTTGTCTCTAATGCCTAACCCATAAACTATCGTGGTAATTCAATAAGAGACATCATGGTATGCATCATATCCAATAGGGTACAGTTATGATGTTCGGACACACCATCACACTATGGTGTTCCAGGCTCTATTAGTTGTGAAACAATTTCCACAATGTCTTAATTCTGTGCCAAACTCGTAATTCAGATATTCATCTCTATGATCATATCATAGATACTTTATCCTCTTGTCACGACGATCTTTCAACTTCACCCTGAAATTACTTGAACCTTTCAATAATTCAGACTCGTGATTCATCAAGTAAATATACTCAACATCTACTCAAATCACCTGTGAAGTAAGAACATAACGATATCCACTACACGCCTCAGCACTCATTGGACTACACACATCAAAATGTATTACTTCCAACAAGTTGCTTTCTAGTTCCATTTTACTGAAAACGAGGCTTTCAGTCATCTTGCCCATGTGGTATGATTTGCATGTCTCAAGTGATTCAAAAATCAAGTGAGTCCAAACGGTCCATTTGCATGGAGTTTCTTCATGTATATACACTAATAGACATGGTTCGCATGTCTCAAACTTTTCAAAACGAGTGAGCCCAAAGATCCATCAACATGGAGCTTCTTCATGCGTTTTATACCGATATGACTTACGTGGCAGTGCCACAAGTAGGTGGTACTATCATTACTATCTTATATCTTTTGGCATGAACATGTGTATCACTACGATCGAGATTCAATAAACCATTCATTTTAGGTGCAAGACCATTGAAGGTATTATTCAAATAAACAGAGTAACTATTATTCTCTTTAAATGAATAACCGTATTGCGATAGTCATAATCCAATCATGTCTATGCTCAACGCAAACACCAAATAACAATTTTAACACCAATCTCGATGGTAGAGGGAGCGTGCGATGCTTGATCATATCAACATTGGAAACACTTCCAACACATATCGTTAGCTCACCTTTAGCTAGTCTCCGTTTATTCCGTAGCTTTTATTTCGAGTTACTAACACTTAGCAACCGAACTGGTATCTAATACCCTGGTGCTACTAGGAGTACTAGTAAAGTACACATCAACACAATGTATATCCAATATACTTCTATCGACCTTGCCAGCCTTCTAATCTACCAAGTATCTAGGGTAATTCTGCTCCAGTGGCTGTTCCCCTTATTACAGAAGCACTTAGTCTCGGGTTTGGATTCAACCTTGGGTTTCTTCACTAGAGCAGCAGCTGAATTGCCGTTTCATGAAGTATCCCTTCGTGCCCTTGCCCTTCTTGAAACTAGTGGTTTCACCAACCATCAACAATTGATGTTCCTTCTTGATTTCTACTTTTGTGGTGTCAAACATCACGAATATCTCAAAGATCATCATATATGTCCTCGATATGTTATAGTTCATGACGAAGCTCTAGCAGCTTGGTGGTAATGACTTCGGAGAAACATCATTATCTCATCTGGAAGATCAACTACCACTCGATTCAAATGATTGTTGTACTCAGACAATCTGAGCACAAGCTCAACAATTGAGCTTTTCTCCCTTAGTTTGCAGGCTAAGAAAATCGTCAGAGGTCTTATACCTCTTGACGTGGGCACGAGCCTGAAATCCCGATTTCAGCCCTTGAAACATCTCATATGTTTCACGATGTTTCAAAACGTCTTCGGTGCCTCAACTCTAAACTGTTTAACTAAACTATCACGTAGTTATCAAAATGTGTATGTCAGATGTTCGCAACATCCACAGACAACGTTCGAGGTTCAGCACACTAAGCGGTGCATTAAGGACATAAGCCTTCTATGAAGCAATGAGGACAATCCTCAGTTTACGGACCTAGTCCACATAATTGCTACTATCAACTTTCAACTAAATTTTCTCTAGGAACATAACTAAACAGTAGAACTGAAGCGCGAGCTACGACATAATTTGCGAAGACATTTTGACTATGTTCAGGATAATTAAGTTCATCTTATGAACTCCCACTGAGATAGACATCCCTCTAGTCATCTAAATGATTACATGATCTGAGTCAACTAGGCCGTGTCTGATCATCACGTGAGACGGACTAGTCAACATCGGTGAACATCTTCATGTTGATCGTATCTTCTATACGACTCATGCTCGACCTTTCGGTCTCTTGTGTTCCGAGGCCATGTCTGTACATGCTAGGCTCGTCAAGTTAACCTAAGTGTTTCGCATGTGTTCTGAGGCCATGTCTGTACATGCTAGGCTCGTCAACACCCGTTGTATTCGAACGTAAGAATCTATCACACCCGATCATCACGTGGTGCTTTGAAACGACGAACTTTCGCAATGGTGCACAGTTAGGGAGAACACTTTCTTGAAATTTTAATGAGGTATCATCTTATTTACTACCGTTGTTCTAAGCAAATAAGATGCAAAAACATGATAAACATCACATTCAATCAAATAGTGACATGATATGGCCATCATCACTTTGCTCCTTTTGATCTCCATCTTCGGGGCTCCATGATCATCATCGTCACCGGCATGACACCATGATCTCCATCATCATGATCTCCATCATCGTGTCTTCATGAAGTTGTCTCGCCAACTATTACTTCTACTACTACAGCTAACGGTTAGCAATAAAGTAAAGTAATTACATGACGTTTATGTTGACACGCAGGTCATAAATAAATTAAGACAACTCCTATGGCTCCTGCCGGTTGTCATTCTCATCGACATGCAAGTCGTGATTCCTATTACAAGAACATGATCATCTCATACATCACATATATAATTCATCACATCCTTTGGGCCATATCACATCACATGGCATACCCTGCAAAAACAAGTTAGACGTCCTCTAATTGTTGTTTGCATGTTTTACGTGGCTGCTATGGGTTTCTAGCAAGAACGTTTCTTACCTACGCAAAGACCACAACGTGATATGCCAATTGCTATTTACCCTTCATAAGGACCCTTTTCATCGAATCCGATCCGACTAAAGTGGAGAGACAGACACCCGCCAGCCACCTTATGCAACTAGTGCATGTCAGTCGGTGGAACCGGTCTCACGTAAGCGTACGTGTAAGGTTGGTCCGGGCCGTTTCATCCCACAATACCGTCGAAACAAGATTGGACTGTAACGGTAAGCATATTGAACAAAATCAACGCCCACAACTACTTTGTGTTCTACTCGTGCATAGAATCTACGCAATAGACCTAGCTCATGATGCCACTGTTGGGGAACGTAGCAGAAATTCAAAATTTTCTACGCATCACCAAGATCAATCTATGGAGTAATCTAGCAACGAGGGGAAGGAGAGTGCATCTACATACCCTTGTAGATTGCTAAGCGGAAGCGTTCAAGAGAACGGGGTTGAAGGAGTCGTACTCGTCGTGATCCAAATCACCGATGATCCTAGTGCCGAACGGACGGCACCTCCGCGTTCAACACACGTACAGCCCGATGACGTCTCCCACGCCTTGATCCAGCAAGGAGAGAGGGAGAGGTTGAGGAAGACTCCATCCAGCAGCAGCACAACGGCGTGGTGGTGGTGGAGGAGCATGGTGATACAGCAGGGCTTCGCCAAGCACCGCGAGATATGAGGAGAAAGAGAGGGAGGGCTGCAGCAACAGGGAGAGCAACTCATGCGTATTGGGCAGCCCAAACCTCAACTATATATAGGGGGAGGGGAGGGGCTGCGCCCCCACCTAGGGTTCCCTCCCTAGGGGTGGCGGCAGCCCCCTAGATCCCATCTAGGGGCGGCCAAGGGGAGGGGAGAGGGGGAGGCACACCAGGGTGGGCCTCAGGGCCCATCTACCCTAGGGTTTGCCCCCTTCCCCTCTTCCTTGCGCTTTGGGCCTTGGTGGGGGGGCGCACCAGCCCACCTGGGGCTGGTCCCCTCCCACACTTGGCCCAAGCAGCCCTCCGGGGCTTGTGGCCCCACTTGGTGGACCCCCGGGACCCTCCCGGTGGTCCCGGTACGTTACCGATAAAACCCGAAACTTTTACGGTGACCAAAATAGGACTTCCCATATATAAATATTTACCTCCGGACCATTCCGGAACTCCTCGTGACGTCCGGGATCTCATCCGAGACTCCGAACAACATTCGGTAACCACATACAAACTTCCTTTATAACCCTAGCGTCATCGAACCTTAAGTGTGTAGACCCTATGGGTTCGGGAACCATGCAGACATGACCGAGACGTTCTCCGGTCAATAACCAACAACGGGATCTGGATACCCATGTTGGCTCCCACATGCTCCATGATGATCTCATCGGATGAACCACGATGTCAAGGACTTAATCAATCCCGTATACAATTCCCTTTGTCTATCGGTACGTTACTTGCCCGAGATTCGATCGTCGGTATCCCGATACCTTGTTCAATCTCGTTACCGGCAAGTCTCTTTACTCGTTCCATAACTGTAGGATCTAGAAGTAGGTGTGTCTAGAGGGGGGGGGGGTGATTAGACACTCAGTGCTAAAGTTGCAATTTTTAATCTTTTTCGGTTTAAGTGGAGTTTTAGGCACAATTTCAACATACACTATACATTTCAAGCAAGCATGCAAAGAGTATATGAGCAGCGGAATGTAAAGCATGC
>NC_057797.1:707474837-707590729 GCF_018294505.1 Triticum aestivum | reverse complement strand
TACAATTCCCTTTGTCTATCGGTACGTTACTTGCCCGAGATTCGATCGTCGGTATCCCGATACCTTGTTCAATCTCGTTACCGGCAAGTCTCTTTACTCGTTCCATAACTGTAGGATCTAGAAGTAGGTGTGTCTAGAGGGGGGGGGGGGTGATTAGACACTCAGTGCTAAAGTTGCAATTTTTAATCTTTTTCGGTTTAAGTGGAGTTTTAGGCACAATTTCAACATACACTATACATTTCAAGCAAGCATGCAAAGAGTATATGAGCAGCGGAATGTAAAGCATGCAACTTGCAAGAATGTAAGGGGAATGGTTTGGAGAATTCAAACGCAATTGGAGACACGGATGTTTTTCCCGTGGTTCGGATAGGTGGTGCTATCCTACATCCACGTTGATGGAGACTTCAACCCACGAAGGGTAACGGTTGCGCGAGTCCACGGAGGGCTCCACCCACGAAGGGTCCACGAAGAAGCAACCTTGTCTATCCCACCATGGCCATCGCCCACGAAGGACTTGCCTCACTAGCGGTAGATCTTCACGAAGTAGGCGATCTCCTTGCCCTTACAAACTCCTTGGTTCAACTCCACAATCTTGTCGGAGGCTCCCAAGTGACACCTAGCCAATCTAGGAGACACCACTCTCCAAGAAGTAACAAATGGTGTGTTGATGATGAACTACTTGCTCTTGTGCTTCAAATGATAGTCTCCCCAACACTCAACTCTCTCTCTCATAGGATTTGGATCTGGTGGAAAGAAGGTTTGAGTGGAAAGCAACTTGGGGAAGGCTAGAGATCAAGATTCATATGGTAGGAATGGAATATCTTGGTCTCAACACATGAGTAGGTGGTTCTCTCTCAGAACATATGAGTTGGAATTGTGTATGTGTTCTGATGGCTCTCTCTCCAAATGAAGAGGAGGTGGAGGGGTATTTATAGCCTCCACACGAAAACCCACCGTTACACACAATTTACCAATCTCGGTGGGACCGAATCAGAAAACTCGGTCGGACCGAAATAGTAAACCTAGTGACCGTTAGTGATTTTCGGTGGGACCAACATGCAACTCGGTAGGACTGATTTTGTTAGGGTTTGGGCATAACGTAATCTCGGTGAGACCGATTACACAAACTCAGTGAGACCGATTTTGGTAATAGGCTAACCAGAGAGTTGGTCAGGCAAACTCGGTGGGACCGATTTGCTCTTTCGGTGAGACCAAAAAGTTACAAAAAGGAAACAGAGAGTTTACATTGCAATCTCGGTGGGACCGATTTGCTCTTTCGGTGAGATCGAAAAGTTACAAAAGGGAAACAGAGAGTTTGCAATCCCATCTCGGTGAGACCGAGATCCCTATCGGTAGGACCAAATTGCTAGGGTTTGGCAGTGGCTTATGACAAATGAAACTCGGTGGCGCCGGATAGAAATAATCGGTAGGTCCGAGTTTGGCTTTGAGTTTAGTCATATGTGGGAGTGGGAAAGTAACTGAGGATTTTGGAGCATATCATTAAGCACTTGAGCAAGAGGCTCATTATCAACACCTCATCCCTCCTTGATAGTATTGGCTTTTCCTATGGACTCAATGTGATCTTGGATCACTAAAATGTAAAAATAAAGAGTCTTGAGCTTTAAGCTTTAGCCAATCCTTTGTCCTTAGCATCTTGGAGAACTTCCCACAACCTTTAGTCCATGCCACTCCATTGTTGAACTTATCTGAAACATACTAGATAAAAGCGTTAGTCCAACAAGAGATATGTCGTCATCAATTACCAAAACCACCTAGGGAGCACTTGTGCTTTCAGTAACACATCATCCCGTGATCAACTCCTTGATCACATTGTGCACATTATGATGATGTCCTACCGAGTGGGCCCAGAGATACCTCTCCGTTTACACGGAGTGACGAATCCCAGTCTCGATTCATGCCAACCCAACAGACACTTTCGGAGATACCTGTAGTGTACCTTTATAGCCACCCAGTTACGTTGTGACGTTTGGCACACCCAAAGCACTCCTACGATATCCAGGAGTTGCACAATCTCATGGTCTAAGGAAATGATACTTGACATTAGGAAAAGCTTTAGCATACGAACTACATGATCTTGTGCTAGGCTTAGGATTGGGTCTTGTCCATCACATCATTCTCCTAATGATGTGATCCCATTATCAACGACATCCAATGTCCATGGTTAGGAAATCGTAACCATCTATTGATCAACGAGCTAGTCAACTAGAGGCTTACTAGGGACATGGTGTTGTCTATGTATCCACACATGTATCTGAGTTTCCTATCAATACAATTCTAGCATGGATAATAAACGATTATCATGAACAAGGAAATATAATAATAATCAATTTATTATTGCCTCTAGGGCATATTTCCAACAATGTGGGAGCCACATATGCCTCCATGTATCTCCGCCAACAGCTCCAGTCCTTCCTCCCGGGGGATGCACTTGAGTTTCACACTGTTTGGCCTCCTCCGGTATAGGACGTCATCGATGAACTGGTACAAGGCGGACCGACGTGCTACTTTCTTTGCTTCTTCCTGCTCCTCAGGAAGCTCCCCTGGTTGGAGGAAGTGGACGGTATGCTGTGCCCATGCCGGAGCCTGGGGCTCGACGGCAAGGACCAAAGGCATTTCTTCTGCCATGAGAGTGGCTGTCTCTACGGCCAGGGCTTGACGCCCTGTCGGAGCCAGTCGCTCTTGGACAGGCTCAGCGTCCGAGGCAGCACCCTTGCCGGCAGCCCCAGGGGGCAAGGTAGGAAAGTACTTGCCGGGACCTGATTTCCTCCGCTTGTTCTGCCCTGCTGATGGTTCGACAGATGGTTGAGTTAACTGGAGCAAAAAGGTACCTGGTTCCACAAGTAGCTTGAATGCGGCACACTTTGACAGGTAATCGGCGATGTAGTTCTTCGCTCAGGGGACGTGCTCCGCCTGGATACCCCCAAAGCGTTCCTCCAGCTTCCTCACCTCATCCACGTAAGCTTCCATCAATGGGCTCTGATAATCCTTGTTGACCTGCCTGACGACGAGCTGCGAGTCGCCCCTGACGATGAGCTTCTTAACCCTGAGGCCTGCCGCGATCCTGAGACCGGCAAGCAATCCCTCGTACTCGGCGGTGTTGTTGGTGGACGTCTTCCTAGGGAAGTGCATCTAGATCACGTACTTGAGGTGTTCTCTGGTGGGTGCGACGAGTAGCACACCATCATCGGCGCCTTACAACGAGAAAGCCCCATCAAAGTACATGGTCCAGTCGCGGTCTGCTTCCTTGCCGGGGAGAGTGGTCTCGTAGATTTCTTCGTCACGCGTCGAGGTCCATTCTGCGATGAATTTCGCCAAGACTCTGCTCTGAATTGTCGAGGTACTTTCAAACTTTAAACCGAAACTTGACAGCTCCAAGGCCCATTCCACAATCCTTCCGGTTGCGTCCGGGTTGTGCAGTATCCGTTGCAATGGGAGGCGGGTGACGACAGTGATCTCGTGGGCCTGGAAGTAGTGACGCAGCTTCCTCGAGGCCATAAGGAGGCCAAAGAGCAATTTTTGCACGCCGGAATACCTCGACCTAGCCCCCTGCAAGAGGGATCTGACAAAGTAAACTGGGTGCTGCATCATCTTCTTCTTTGGCACCACTTCACTCGATTGCGCGGGCATTGCCTTGGTGGCACTAGACGCTGCCGGGGGCTGCGCCTTATCGGCACCAGGCCCTGCCGGGGGAATCATTGGCTTGCCATCCGCTGGTTCTGCCGCCATTGCCGCCTCCTCGTCGACCTCCCTCTGTGCCACCAGCGTGGCGTTGACCACTTGATTCGTCGCCGCCAGATACAACAGCAATGGCTCTTGTGGTTTAGGCGCAACCAGTATCGCCGTGGAGGAAAGGTATTTCTTCAGATCCTACAGTGCTGCCTCGGCTTCTGGTGTCCACTCTATTGGGCCTGCCTTCTTCAATATTTTGAAGAAGGGAAGGGCGCGCTCGGCGGACTTGGAGATGAACCGGCTCATGGCGGCAACGCAACCGGTGAGCCGACGGACATCCTTGATCCGCTTAGGCGCCTCGATCTGCTCAATAGCCTTGATCTTGTCTGGGTTTGCCTTGATCCCACGCTGCGACACAACGAATCCGAGAAGCTTGCCGGACGGAACGCCGAAGATGCACTTCTCAGGGTTCAGCTTGAGGTTGATCTTGCGCAGGTTAGCAAATGTCTCTTCTAGATCTTGCACAAGAGTTGGCCCGTCCTTGGTTTTGACCACTATTTCATCCATGTAGGCCTCCATATTTCTATGGAGCTGAGGTTCAAAACCAATTTGGACTGCTCTTGCAAGCTTTGAGCCGGCACTCTTTAACCCGAAAGGCATCCGTAAAAAGCAATACATACCACATGGGGTGATGAATGCCGTCTTCTCTTCATCCTCTCTTGTCATGAAGATTTTGTGGTAGCCTGAGTAGGCGTTGAGAAATGATAACAGATCACACCCGGCCGTGGAGTCAACAATCTGGTCGATGCGCGGCAACGGGAAGGGGTCCTTAGGGCAAGCCTTATTAATATCTATGTAATCAATACACAACCTCCACTTCCCATTCGCCTTGCGCACCACTACTGGATTGGCCAACCACGTTAGGTGGAGCACCCCTCTCACCAAACCTGCCGCTTCCAACTTCCTGATCTCCTCTGTGATGAACTCCTGCCTTTCCAGAGCCTGCTTTCTGACCTTCTGCTTGACGGGCCGCACGTGGGGGTAGACAGCTAGGTGGTGCTCACTCACCTCCCTAGGAACACCGGGGATGTCGGACGCTTGCCATGCAAACACGTTGACATTTGCCCACAGGAAGGTGACGAGCGCGCCTTCCTATTTGCTGTCGAGGGTGGAGCCTATGATGAAGGCCCCTCCCGTGCCATCCTCTCTGACGGGCACCTTCTTGGTCTGCGGCGGCTCGGCTCTGGATCTCTTGCTCTTGTCGGTAGAGCTCTCTGGCACGTCCTCAACGGTAGCACAACACTCCGAGGAGGTGCGCTTGCCGGAGTGGGTGCAAGAGGTCGTGCTGGGCTCCTTTTTCCCTCCCGGACCGTCAGCGGCAGGAGTAGGTGCCTTAATGGTAGCTGCTGCAACTGCTTCCTGGTAGAGTTGGTCGGCGCAGACCAGCGCGTCCTTCTTATCAGAGGGGACAGAGATGATGGTCAACGGCCCGGGCATCTTTAGCATGTTGTAGGCATAGTGTGACGCCGCCATGAACTTGGCCAATGTCGGGCGAACGAGGATCCTGTTGTAGGGCAAGGGGATCTCGGCCAAGTCGAAGACGATCCTCTCCATCCTATAGTTCAGCTCTCCTCCAAATGTCATGGGTAGTGTGACCTTTCCCTTTGGCTGGCTCCTCCCCGTATTGACCCCTTGAAATGTGCCTGTTTCCTCGAGGTCTCCATAAGGGATTTGCAACCTTTTGATCATGACAGGCGAGATCAGGTTCAGGCCGGCCCCGCCGTCAACCAACATCTTGTTCACCCCGAGGTTGCGTATTGTTGGCGAGACCAACAACGGCAAACACCCGACCGTGGTAGTGCGGTCAGGGTGGTCCTCGGCATCAAAGATGAAGGGCGTGCTAGACCACTTCAGTGGCTTCTGAGTGTCGAACGACGGCTCTGCTGCTGTAATCTCACGCGCCCATTGCTTGAGCTAGCGGTGAGAGGTATGCAGCGAGGCGCCGCCATCGACGCACATGGCCTCCGTAACCTTCTTGAACCCTTGCTCACCAGACTCGTCGTCCTCGTCGTGATCATCGTCATCTTGTTTCTTGTTGCAGCCCCGGGCAGGCCTCTCTTGCTGGTTGTCCTTATCGGGGCGGCCTCCTTGGCCGCCACGCTTCTTGCTGGATCCCGCAGCACCATCCTGGTCCTTCTCCCTGTCCTGCCTTTCGTACTCAGCCTTTTGCTTCTCAGCAAGCAGCTTGACTTGTCGGCAGTTCTGGAGGTCGTGGCCCTTGGTGCGGTGGATCTTGCAGTATTACTTGCCGGAGCTTCCTGGCTTGTCGGTAGCCGCCAGGGCCCGGCAGGCGGTGCACCCGGCAATCTCCTTGCCGGGGGCGTCTGCCTTGACCTTCTTGCCGGCACCGGTATCTTCAGATCCCTCAACGGCAAGCACGGCCTTGCCTTTGCATTTCCTGTTGCGACGCCGTCTCTTCTTTGTCGGGGCGGCGGCGTCTTCATCAGTAGAGTCGGTTTCCGCGACGGCGTCTTCGCCGGGGTACTTCCCTCCCTCTTCAGCCCAGGCACACCTATCGGCCAGAACGTAGAGCTTGGCCACATCCTTAACCTTGGTCATCGCCAGCTCCTCGCGCATCTTGCGATTGCGTACGTTCTGGTGGAACGCGCTAATCACAGCAGCGGGATGAACGTCGGGGATGTTGTACTGCACCTGGCTGAATCTCTGGATGTACTTGCGTAGGGTCTCCCCTTCCTTGTGGGGAATGATATGCAGATCACTGGCCTGGCCATGAGCTTGGTGGACTCCTGTGAAGGCGCCAACGAACTCATGGCACAAATCTGACCAGGAAGAAATGGAATCCACCGGCAAGTGCATCAACCAAGACATCACATTGGGCTTGAGCGCCAGCGGGAAATAGTTGGCAAGCACCTTGTCGTCGCGAGCCCCAGCGGCCTGCACCGCGATAGTGTAGATGCCGAGGAACTCGGACGGATGGGTCTTGCCGGTGTACTGATACGTCTCCGTAGTATCTACTTTTCCAAACACTTTTTCCCTTGTTTGGGCCTCTAACTTGTATCATTTGAATGGAACTAACCCGGACTGACGCTGTTTTCAGCAGAATTGCCATGATGTTGTTTTATGTGCAGAAAACAAAAGTTCTCGGAATGACCTGAAACTCCACAGAATACCTTACAATAAATAATAAAAAATCCTCGCCAAATATGAAGACCAGGGGGCCCACACCCTTGCCACGAGGGTGGGGGCGCCCCCCTAGGGCGCGCCCCTACCTCGTGGGCCCCCTGGAGACCCCCCGACTCCAACTCCAACTCTATATAACTGCTTTCGGGGAGAAAAAAATAGGAGAGAAGAAATCATCGCGTTTTACGATATGGAGCCGCCGCCAAGCCCTAAAACCTCTCAGGAGGGCTGATCTGGAGTCCGTTCGGGGCTCCGGAGAGGGGGATTCGTCACCGTCGTCATCATCAACCATCCTCCATCACCAATTTCATGATGCTCACCGCCGTGTGCGAGTAATTCCATCGTAGGCTTGCTGGACGGTGATGGGTTGGATGAGATTCACCATGTAATCGAGTTAGTTTTGTTAGGGTTTGATCCCTAGTATCCACTATGTTCTGAGATTGATGTTGCTATGACTTTGCTATGCTTAATGCTTGTCACTAGGGCCCGAGTGCCATGATTTCAGATCTGAACCTATTATGTTTTCATCAATATATGATAGTTCTTGATCCTATCTTGCAAGTCTATAGTCACATATTATGTGTTATGATCCGTTAACCCTGAAGTGACAATAATCGGGATACTTACCGGTGATGACCGTAGTTTGAGGAGTTCATGTATTCACTATGTGCTAATGCTTTGTTCCGGTTCCCTATTAAAAAGAGGCCTTAATATCCCTTAGTTTCCATTAGGACCCCGCTGCCACGGGAGGGTAGGACAAAAGATGTCATGCAAGTTCTTTTCCATAAGCATGTATGACTATATTCGGAATACATGCCTACATTACATTGACGAATTGGAGCTAGTTCTGTGTCACCCTATGTTATGAATGTTACATGATGAACCACATCCGGCATAATTGTCCATCATTGATCCAATGCCTACGAGCTTTCCATATACTGGTTTACGCTTATTTACTTTCCCGTCGCTATTGTTACAATCACTACAAAATACCAAAAACATTACTTTGCTTTCGTTACTCTTTTGTTACTGTTACCAACACTATCATATTACTTTGCTACTAAACACTTTGCTGTAGATACTAATTTTCCAGGTGTGGTTGAATTGACAACTCAGCTGCTAATACTTGAGAATAGTCTTTGGCTCCCCTTGTGTCGAATCAATAAATTTGGGTTGAATACTCTACCCTCGAAAGCTGTTGCGATCCCCTATACTTGTGGGTTATCATATACTTCTCGCTGACGTCGGGCTTGAACGTGCGGTGGGACGACCACTGGAACTGCCTCAGCTCACGAGTAAAAGCCAGGTAGCCCACCTCGTAAGGTAGGCCGCCGGGGCCCCCCGGTGCTGGGTGGTCCATAGCGGGTCCCGCCCGCTTGTCCGACTGGCGGCGTGTTTCGTGCCGGCGCTCGACGGTGGTTCAAGCGTCTTCGTGAGCTCGCTCCCGAAGGACCTGGCGCTGGTCGCGGAGGGTCCACGGGTCGGACGACTCTATGGAGATGTTATCACAAGCGTCGTCGCGACGGGACGACGCCCGCGGCGGCTGGCGAGGAGGAGGAGGAGAGTGCACCATGGCCGAAGCTCCCCCGGTCCTCCCAGCACCAGCATGTGGTGGCTCGGTGGAGCGCCGGCCCGAGGGCCCCGCCGATCGCGGAACGTCTTTGTTTGCGACGGCGACGAGGCTCCGTATGGTAGCCCTCCACTCGTCGAGCTTCTCCGCAGCAGGAGGGAAGTCGAGGAGCAGCTGTGCACGCGCCAAAGCTTCCGCTGGCGTTGGCGGCAGCGACAGCTGCGTGGATCGCGGCGCGCTTCGACTCCTAACTATGTTAGAAGGAGCTCCGTCACAACACAACGGCTGCGCGCCATTTTCGCTAGCTCTTCGACGAGCATGCTGAACCCCCTCATCTTGCCGATGACGCACAAGGCTCTTCTAACGGCGGTGCCTAGGGTCACCATCATGGTGACGCTGCTCGGCGCGCACACCATGGGAAGAATGCGCGGTGGTCGTCGGTGTAGGCGTCCTGGAGGTCGCCGCACCGCCCGGAGTCGGCACAACGACGCCCCTGGAGGTCCCCGTGCGGCCTGCGGGGGCCCCAGCTCCGTCCTTGGATTCGGCAACGTGTAGCTGGTCGTATGGCACAAGAACGACGCCACTCGCTAGGCTCTGACTGCCTAGGCGATGCTGGTGCTCGCGGGCCGCGGCCTGGGTCCTGTCTGCGACTGGTCCGCTGCCCCTCCGCACCGGCACGGGTCGTTCAGCTCCCAACGAATCGACCGCCGCGACCGTCCTCTTCTTAGGGGCCATGGCGATGAAGATCTGCTAGGCTAACTACTAGACCAGATTCTCACAATTGCGCCCCCCTACCTGGCGCGCCAAGGATGTCGGTGTGGAACGACACCTATGGGATCACAAGAATCCCTACTACGGTTGCCAGGGCACAGGGTTGCGAGGAGAGCAGGGCTAGTAGACAGCACAAGGATCGTTTACCCAGGTTCGGGCCGCAAGGACGCGTAAAACCCTAGTCCTGCTTTGGTGGGTGTATTTCTGAGAGTTCTTGAGCTCTCGAACTAGCTGTGATCAGCGTGTGGTTCCAAAGAGCCGAATCCCCCTCCTCGTTGCCTCGGGCCTCCCTTTATAGGAAAAAGGGGTTGCCACAGTGGCACACAGGAGGTGGAAAGGTCTACAGTGGCACGAGGTTATCCCTTGTATTACAGGACAAGGTGCATTTAATGCATCGCTTAGGTGTCCTCTTGCTTTATCGGGGACGGGGCGAGGCCCGTCCCGTCCCGTCCGTCGCCGCTCCTCCTTGCTTCGACACGCGCCTCGGCCAGGGATGCGTGCAGTGCCATGTAGGCAGGCAGGCAGCTGAGTTGGCGCGGTGGTGGAGCCTTCACGAAGATCTGCATGCCGCCACGCAGGCGCTTGATGAGTTGGCCTGGGAGCTGCATGTTGCCACGCAGGGGCCCGCCCAGCTGGTTGGGCTGGTAGCTGCATGTGAACGGTGGTGGAATCTTGGTTGACGTGGGCTTGGTGGTGGCCTTGCCGGCGTCTTTGGCGAGGGCCTTGCTGGGTGGCCCGACAAGGGTCTCGCTGTGGTGTGTTGTCGTTCCCGGCAAGGATCTTCTCGGGGGTCTGGTGGCCTTCCTTGGCAAGGATCTTGCCGAGGAATCGTCTTCTAATTTGATCTTGAATATGTCTTCACAAAGATCTACATGCCACCATAGGGGTTCCTTCCCGAGCCCTGGCCCCACGCTGATGATGGCACTGGGGGCCGTGGGCTCAAGGGTGGCTCGCTCTGTTGGTGCGGGGCAAGCTGCCCCAGCAAGAGTCTTGCCGGGGCCGCTGAGGCCACCCGACAAGGGTCTTGCCGGGGGAACTTGCTTCGTCCCTCTGCTCTTTGTGGTCTTGGCCTTGGCGTTGCTTTGATTGTCATGGGCTTCGATCTTTCCTTGGTTCACCTCCCTCGTTCTGCTTGGTGTGGCCGTGGGCGCGGCTCTGACTGCCCGTGCACAGGAAAAGGGGTACAAAGATGCGCCCCTATTTTTGTACACCGACACGAAAGTAGGGGCGGATGTAATTTTTTACATCCACTCTTGAGCGGTAGTGCCGTGTTGGATTTTGCACTGTTTTAAAATCAACGGAAGTTGCCACGGACGTTTCTTTATTTGTCTGCGCCCTTCCCATACTAGTCCAATCCTGCCTTGTGGTAGTACCGCAAGGGGGTGTGGTAGTACCGCGCGAGCGGCAGTACCGCCCCAGCTTCATTGCTACAGGCCTGGGCTAGCTCCTGCCATGGCCACGGTAGTACCGCAACTCGCTGTGGTAGTACCATGAGCCCTTGCGGTAGTACCGCTTGGTTGGTGCGGTAGTACCGCATGTCGCGGGCTGGTTAAGTGGATAACGGTTGGATTTGTCACTCCACTATATAAGGGGTGTCTTCTTCTCCGAGTTGACTACCTCCTCCAACCCTAAGTTCCATTGTTGCTCCAAGCTCCATTTTCGCCCGATCTCTCTCCCTAGCCAATCAAACTTGTTGATTTTCTAGGCATTGGTTGAGAGGGCCTCGATCTACACTTCCACCAAGTGAAATTCGATCCCCCCTGTCGGTGTCAAAACCGGCGGATCTCGGGTAGGGGGTCCCGAACTGTGTGTCTAGGCCGGATGGTAACAGGAGGCAAGGGACACGAAGTTTTACCCAGGTTCGGGCCCTCTTGATGGAGGTAAAACCCTACGTCCTGCTTGATTAATATTGATGATATGGGTAGTACAAGAGTAGATCTACCACGAGATCAGAGAGGCTAAACCCTAGAAGCTAGCCTATGGTATGATTGTTGTTCTGTATGTTGTCCTACGGACTAAAACCCTCTGGTTTATATAGACACCGGAGAGGGTTAGGGTTACAGAAAGTCAGTTACAATGGTAGGAGATCTACATATCCGTATCGCCAAGCTTGCCTTCCATGCCAAGGAAAGTCCCTTCCGGACACGGGACGAAGTCTTCAATCTTGTATCTTCATAGTTCAGGAGTCCGGCTGAAGGTATAGTCCGGCTATCCGGACACCCCCTAATCCAGGACTCCCTCAGTAGCCCCTGAACCAGGCTTCAATGACGACGAGTCCGGCGCGCAGATTGTCTTCGGCATTGCAAGGCGGGTTCCTCCTCCAAGTACTTCATAGAAGATTTTTAACACAAAGATAGTGTCCGGCTCTGCAAAATAAGTTTCCACATATTGCCGTAGAGATAATAATATCTACAAAATCTAATCTACTGACGTATTCCATAGTGTGACGCACCATGGCCAAGCCTTTATTCGAATCGTTTCATTGTCCCACCTCAGCATGTCATGCGAGGCGGTTTCCTTGGCACGTCTCGTCGAAGCAGAGATCGTGTCCCCTTATTCCGGGATTCTCATCAATACGGGCGTGGGTAATCCAACCGCGCCATTGATTACGACGCTTGGAGATAAGCGAGTTTTACCAGGCTGGTGGGGACACGTAGTTGCGTCCACCCATATAAGGGGATAAGGATCCACCTTTTCACCTACGCCTTCTTCCTCCTTTGCCTATCCATTCTCGCGCACTCGAGCTCCAATGCCCAAGTCCGCACTCCCCACCTCAACCTTCTCCAGCCATGTCCGGAGCGGGAGGCAAGTGGATGGTCTCCTCCGTCACGGAGGGACACATCAAAAAACTGAGGAAGGCTGGATACTTGTCTAACGACATCGCGTACCGGCTTCCCGAAGAGGGGCAGCTCCTCCCCACCCCAAGGCCCCATGAGAGGGTAGTGTTCCTTCCCCACTTCCTCTGCGGACTGGGCTTTCCTATCCACCCATTCGTCCGGAGACTCATGTTCTACTACGGCCTGGATTTCCATGATCTGGCCCCGAACTTCATCCTCAACATCTTGGCGTTTATCTCGTGTGCGAGGCTTTCCTCTGCATCCTCCCCCATTTTGGACTATGGCTCAAGACTTTCAATGTCAAGCCGAAGGTGGTGCGCGGCAACTAGGCGAAGTGCGGAGGCGCCATGGTGGGCAAGATGCCCAACATCTTATGGCTCGAGGGTTCCTTTGTGGAGACCCTGAAGGGGTGGCAATCGGGGTGGTTTTACATCACCGAGCCGCGCGACCCTGAGTGGGTCGCAGCCCCCGAGTTCCGGTCCGGACCCCCAACGCGGCTCACGTCCTGGAAAGAGACGGGCCTATCGTGGGGCAGCAATGGAGAGGTGACTGGACTGCAAACATGCATCCAAACCCTGGTGGACAAGCAGCTCAAGCTTGTCAACGTAGTCCAGGTCATGCTCATCTGCCTGATCCTCCCGTGTCAACAATGGGCCTTCAATCTATGGGAGTTCAACCCGGCGCAACACCGAACTCTGAGCAGGCTCTTCGACATGACGTACGAAGATGCCTGGAAGGTGCTTTTCAAGGGCGCTGAGGCTCCCGCATCCGCTACCGAGGATCGCGGATTCAGCGCGCGGTGTCACGCTAGCGCGATAAGTTGTTTGTACCTTTTACAGGGTATTAGTTTTTCATAGTTTAACTCTATGCGGGATCTAAGCTCCCTTACCTTTGACAGGTTTGGCAGGCGAAGTCCGGACAGATCGACTGTCTGGCTCCTTTGCCCGAAGACCCAGCCGATGCCCGCTTGGCGAAGCTACTGGTTCCGGCACCCTATGTGGTGCCGGAGAAGAAGACCACGAAGAAGGCCACGGGGACTCAAAAAAGTGCCCGATGCCAGGAGGTGTCAGGTTCATCATCCGACGGCTCCAAGGCGCATTCCTCCCGTGAAGACGAGGAGGAGGAAGAAGAGACCTCTCCCCCTCCAGCGGGGGGAGGGAAGAAAAGGAAGGCCGCCCTCACTGGGGAGGCCGAAGGGTCCAAGAAGGAGAAAACCCTTCCTCCGGACTACTCCACCGATGCCGACGACGGCGGAGAGGAGTGGCCGCTTAGGGCCAAGCCCCTGGTGAAATCGTAAGTATCCGAATACCAGAGTAATTCATAGTATTCCTTTATTGCACAACTTTCCCTTATGTCGAATATGATTATGGAGCCCACCCAAAGACCGGCTCGACGCTTTGTGTCACACCCTAGCTAGTCATGCATTAGAATGTGTGCATCATGTTTAAAATTCCATTTAATTTGAAATGGGGATTTGTGAAACCCTCAGAATCATTTTTGAAAATGACCCAAATAAAAATTTCTCCAAAAGGGTCCAAGAAAATGCTCATGTTGCTCTCTGAAAATATTGGACAGAGATAAAAATCAAACCAATATTTTAAGAGCTCATAGGTATTTATTTTGGGCATTTGGAATTAATGCATAACTATTTGCTTTGGAAATATATTAATTATATATATTAATATATGTCCAAAAATTATGCCACCTGTTGGGGAGCTCTGGAATAATATATCTAGCTCCTGCAAAAATTGGCATAAGATAATAAAATGATTTAATATTTTATTTAAATCAAAAAAAATGTCAGAAATTAGAAAACAGAAATAAATAAAAGGGAGAACCTTACCTGGGCCTTTTACCTGGCGCCTCTGGCCCAGCCAGCTGGCCGGCCCAGCCCGTCTCCCTCCTCTGTCGTCTTCGTCCTCGACAGAGGGAGGGGAGTGTGCCCGGCGCGCGCGCGCGCCACCGCGCCACGCCACCTCCCTCCCTGCCTGCCTGCCCCTCCCCTCCTCGTCTGGATGGCCTGGAACGACGCCACGCCCTCCCCCTGCTCTCTCTCACTCTCCCTCGGTTCTTCCCCTCCTCCCCCTCGCTCTCTCTCTCTCACGGCCGAACACCACCATCGCCGCCGTTCGCCATAGCAGCCGCCACCGGCCACCCCTCGCCCCTCCGCTGAGCTCAGGAGCTCCGCCGCGACCCCCTCTTCCTCCCCACCAAGCCAAGCCCCTCGGGAAGCTCTGCATCGCCTCCACGCCATCGTCTTCCTCCTCGGGCTCCGACCACCATCGCCGTCGATTCGCCGTCTCCAGCGCGTCCCCGAGCCCGCTTCGACGCCCACTGCAACCGCGGTGAGCTCCGCCACCGTTTCCCCCTCTTTTCCCCCTTGTTCCCGCACCGTAACCCCGTTTCCCACCACGGCCGAACCTCCGCCGTCGCCGAGCTCGCCGTCGACGCAGCTCCGGTGACCATTTGGTCACCCCGGCGAGTCCAACAAGTCCGTAAGGACCCGTAGAGCCCTCCAGCGCCTCAGCTCCCTCGCTTGCGAGCAGCAGCACCGATCCCGACCGTACCCGAACTCCGGCCGCCGCTCACGAGCTCGCCGTCGTCGATACCGGCCACCACAGGCACGGCCACCACCACCGTTCGACGCGCGGGAGCAAGGGCTCTCCAACGAGCCCAAGCACGGCCTCGCCCGTGCCCTGTAGCGCGTTTCCGTATCGCGCCGCCGTCTCGGGCCTCGCCGGCGTCATGTCGCCGGTGGGTTTGACCCACCTTGACCACGGCAGGACCCCCCCTGTGTCCATGACAGGTGGGCCCAGCCCTGTTAGCTAATTAGGATTAGCACTAACCGGATTAGTTAAACTAACTACCCCCCCTGACACTGATCAGTGGGCCCCAGCGCCACTAATTCCTAATTAGGATTAAATTAACCCTGTTTAACCCCCCTGTCACTGACGTGTGGACCCCACACGTCAGGTTTGACCCTAGCCAGCCGCAGTTGACCACTGACGTCATGCTGACGTCATGCTGGCGCAATATATATATTTCTGGACTTAATTTAAATCAGTAAATTCCAGAATATTATTTAAACTTCAAAAATTCATAACTTTTATTCTGTAACTCCAAATCAGACAAATTATATATGAAAAATGATCAGAAAAATCCAATCTATCCATCTGTACTATTTTCATGCATGATCAAACAAGTTAAATTGATATTTTTAACAGAACAAGGAAAAGCACCTTAAAGGGCCATGTTTGAGTTTGAAATTTGAATCTTTGATTCAAATTGGTTCAAGCCCTTCTGGTTTTAGTTGCATTAGCCCAACACACTCATATTGCCATGTTTCATGCATGCATCATATTGTTGCACATTGTTTGGTGATGGTTGTGTATCGTTGTTCTTTGCGGCAGGTTCTGCCTCCGAGGAGTACCGTGATTACCCTAACGAAGAACCGTATCAGTGCATCGAACCATCAGGCAAGCAACCAACCATTTGATCATATTGATGCAATCCCATGTTTCCGCCCCTGCTCTCTTTTACTACATTAAGACAACGCGTTTCAAACTGCTGTGTGCTACGGTAGTTGAACCCACTTCCTCTGCATGACCTGTCATTGCCACAGTAACTAGATAAAACCCACTAGCATGTGTAGGAGTTGATTGAGCCATATGTATGTGTTGTTCCTACCTTGCTATGCCTGCTATGCTTAGAGTCGTGTCAGGTCTGGTTCATCTGGGTGATGGCTAGAGTGAAATGATTATGTCGGTAATGAGAGTGGTGTGGTGAACACGATTTGGTAAAGGTATCGATGAGAGGCCATGTAGGAGTACATGGTGGGTTGTTTCATTGAAGCCGACCCTAGGCACTGAGATCTGTATGTGTGATTTAAGATACAGCTACTACCATGCATTGGGCCCTGAAATATGACCCCGCTCGACTTCTTATTCACCCTAGCTCTCTGTCCAGGAGTTGCAAGTAGTTTCTGGTGTTTGTAGTCTACTGGAGGCCGTGGACAGCGCTGACCGTAGGGGTGGGCTGTGATGCGGTAGGTACGTGGCACGGTGTACCGAATACCCGTTAGGTATCTCGGGAACCCTGTTCACATCGTTCGGGGCCGTATGGGAAACCTCGGCCGGACTCCCTGCGGATGGAACCTGAATAGGCGATAAACCTGGACTAGAGGCTTAAGTGTTTAGGTAGGTCGTGGTCTACACCCACGTCGGTTTTCGCTTGAAGTCTGCCGAGCACATGTCGTGTGCAGACGCTAAGTGGTGGAGACATGTATGAAGAAGTACACCCCTGCAGGGTTATCATGATCTATTCGAATAGCCGCGTCCGCGGTAAAGGACTACTTGGTTGCCTATACAGTTCATAGACAAGTAAATGGAAACTGCTAAAATTCTCAAGATAAGTGTGAGTGTCGAGGATGGCTCTTCCGTAGGAAGACGGAGGCGGATCCTCGGTAGTGTATTGAATTGGTGAGTAGTGGACTCGTGTGCGCAAAACCATTTCAAGTTGAAGTATCGTAGGATAGTCTAGCCAAGAGTCAAAGCTGGCTTGCTGCAATAACTCCACCAACCCTTATTGATAATATGCATGTATGTAGGATCTGATGTAAGTCTTGCTGAGTACCTTTGTACTCACGTTGCCATAATTTACATTTTACAGAAGACGCTGCAACCCCTTCTGATGGATTCTATGTAGACGTTGACATCAACGAGTAGGCTAAAGGCCCAGGTGGTGACCCTGAGCTTGTGAAGGACCACGTAGTATAGCTAGGCTTTCCAAGCCTCTTTTATTTTACTAGTTGTCTGTACTCAGACAAGTTACTTCCGCTGCTGGTTTGTATGACTGTATGACTTGAATGCTGGGTCGTGTGACCCGTACCTTGTGTATGTTATGTATGGCTCTCTGAGCCTTAAATAAAGTACTCGTGTCGTAGAGTCATGTTGTGATGCTTCGTTGTATTTGCACATATCGAGCATATTGTGTGTATGATTGAAATGCTTGGTATGTGTGGGATCTGACTACCTAGTTGTTATCTTTAGTAGCCTCTCTTACCGGGAAATGTCTCCTAGTGTTACCGCTGAGCCATGGTAGCTTGCTACTGCTCTGGAACACTTAGGCTGGCCGGCATGTGTCCTTCTTCGTTCCTGTGTCTGTCCCTTCGGGGAAATGCCACGCATTGAGTACCGGAGTCCTGTTAGCCCGCTACAGCCCGGTTTACCGGAGTCCTACTAGCCCAGTGCTACAGCCCGGACCCACTTGCTGATGACCGACACGTTCGGAGCTGGGTCATGGATGCATGTCCCTGTAAGTCTGTGCCACTTTGGGTTTACGACTAGTCATGTCAGCCCGGGCTCCTTATCATATGGATGCTAGCGACACTATCATATACGTGAGCCAAAAGGCGCAAACGGTCCCGGGCAAAGGTAAGGCGACACCCGTGGGAATACCGTGCGTGAGGCCGCAAAGTGATATGAGGTGTTACCGGCTAGATCAATGTGACATCGAGTCGGGGTCCTGACAGCGTTGGCATCAGAGCCGGACTGCCTGTAGGTTCTCCAAGCCAAACTGGTCGATGTTGAGTCTAGAAATTCTTTAGTTATATGTAGGGGAATTGTTTGTGGGATGGAACGTAAGGCTCTTTTTTACTCCTTTATCTTATGACATTCTGATCTGAGTCAGTCCATTCTTCCACCGGGGGTTAAGGAATTAGGATCTATTCTCTCTATCAGGATCACGTGTTACTAATCAGTAGTATCTTATAAGTTTGATGGATACAAGCCTAGTTCAGTTCTACTACCACATTATGTTGTTAGAATGGATTCAGAACTTTGATATGATGATGTTGAGTGTGTACGAAATCCTTTGTCAAATGTCTCAAATCCTTCTTGAGCATTTACAGCTGTTATGCTGCCGAAATTTTGCTAGAAATTCTAATGCCTTTGCATTATGATTGTGCTTTCAGATGGCCACTCGCGACCTCAATCAAGTGGTTCGCCTGACTCGATGCCTAGATGTACCCGGCCATACTGCCAAGTTGGTCAGGGTAATGACTGAGGCTGGATACCGCTGGTATCCTGAGTACACGGTTGAAGAGCAATTCCGAGACTTTAAACATAGCCAGTATCTCTGCACTGTCAGGATATTTCCATCTTATCCTGGATCCACCGAGCCCCTTCACTGCTCCTATGGACTCGGGGTTACTATTGAGATGGCTGTGCAGGACGCCGCCTACTCTATGATGACCATCATGCGAGTCAGATCTGGTCTATTTCGGGACTCTGATTTCCGGTATATGCCAGGATCACTTCCGGGAGCACAAGGGTATCTCCAGGCTATCTATGCTGACCCCACTCAGGAGGATTCACGGACTCGCACCACTGCTGAGATGCTCGAGGATAAGGACCGTGAAAATCGGGCCTTAAGGTTAGAGCTCTTCAATACCCGTGCTGACCACTGGGCCACTTTGACTCGGTTCGCACCGGCGGTGCAAGCTGGATATTCAGATATGCGCGATCTCTATCTTGTAAGATCTGCTCTGCCAGACGTGATGGGTTGGCGTGATGTAGGAGGCATCACCCCACCTCGCGGTCCCCGCAGGCCACCGTCTGTTGGTCCAAGACCTCATCCTAGCCCCTATGGTCCACAAGCTCCGCGAGATCGTCTGTTTCCGGATGATCATGTTGAGCTTCCAGGCTATGGAGGTGACTTCTACGAGGACTACTACGGATCGGTCTGAGTTAGTGGTAGTATCACTAGTTCGCACTAGCTGTGTCGTCTATCGTCCTGTGTGACTCGTGGGATATGACCTAGTTTGTACTCTTTCCGGAGGAGTAGAAAAATAATGTATAGGAGCTTGGAATGCCTCCGATGAGATGTAATCCTCTTTTCACCGTAATAGTACTTTGTTTGGTCTTGTACTAAACCCTGTATGGTGTGTATGACGATGGAATAAAGAAGCAGTTTCTGTATTTACCATGTCATACGGATGATCATCTTGCATTTCGAGTTACTCCTTACATTTTATATCCTATGTCGGAATTTTATCATCCTGACTAAATCATTGTCTTGCTTACCTAGGATGGTCAACACGCGCACTAACCCTGCTCCTCAAGAGCAGGCCGAAGGCAGTGAAGTCAGGGATGCAAATCTGCCTCATCCTCCTTCCCTAGCCGAGGTTATGATGGAAGCTGAGAGAAACAAGCGGGAGACCAACCGTTTGTTGGAGCGTATTGAACAGAATACGGCACACCATCAGAGGACTAACGTGGTGTCACTCAGTGATTTTATCAAATTGCATCCACCCACGTTCCACCACTCCGTCGAGCCTCTCAACGCTGATGACTGGCTTCGCAGTATCTCTCACAAACTGCGTTCCGCGCTGGTAGCGGAGGCTGACAAGGTCACCTTTGCTGCATATCATCTTGAAGGCCCCGCCAGTCTATGGTGGGAGAATTATGGAGCTATGCGCCCAGCGGGCCATGTCACTACTTGGGCTGACTTCAGCGAGGCTTTCCGTGAACATCACATTCCGGAGGGTCTCATGGACCGTAAACGTGAGGAATTTTGCAATTTCACCCAAGGCCGACTCTCTGTGGATGTTTACAGCAGGGAGTTTGGTAACCTCGCACGATATGCAACTGAGGAAGTGTCTACTGATGCCAAGAAGCAAGCAAGGTTCCGTAAGGGCCTTAGTCCTGAGCTTCGCCGTGACCTCCGTCTGCATGAGTGCACATCTTTTCAGAAACTTGTCAACAAAGCCATCAGTGCTGAAACTGGTCAGACTGACTATGACGCAACACGCAAGCATGGCCGTGACATGGGTTCCTCATCCGGTGCTGGTCCTCAGAAGCGCCGCGTGTGGGTGCCCAACACCGCCCTGCCACCCAGGTTCACACCGAGGCCATCTTTCCAGGCGCCTCGCCCTGTTCAACAGTCTGCACCAGCCAAGCCTTATGGGGGTCCAACCAACAATGCTCCTCCACGTACCAGTTCCGTGACTTGTTTCAAGTGTGGGGAATCTGGTCACTATATGCGTGAGTGTCCCCAGACCAACCCCAACCAGTCTGCTAAAGCTGTTGGCCGTGGCAAGCCGACAGGAAAAGTATTCCACGCCAAGCCGGTCACCGCTTCACGTGGCCATGTCAACTGTATCTCTACCGAAGAAGCTCAAGAGGATCCCAACATTGTTCTCGGTACGCTTCTTGTTAATTGCCACCCGGCATCCGTTCTTTTCGATACAGGAGCCTCTCATTCTTTTATATCCGAAAATTACACACGTTTGCATAACGTCGCATTCGGTGATATGCCAACCTCTATGGTAATTCAAACTCCGGGATCCAAATGGCAAACTTCTAGAGTAAGCCATGGAAATGAAATCCAAGTCGACAGACTTGTTTTCCTCGCGTCTTTGATAGCCCTTAAATCTTCAGATATTAATATCATTTTGGGTATGGACTGGATGTCAGCTCATCAAGCCAAAATTGATTGCTTCTCTAGGACTGTTCAGCTCACCCACCCTTCGGGGAAGATAGTCAATGTCTTGACCCGAATAGCCAAGCGACAATTATATTCTCTTAACGCCAGCCCTTTGCCAGACCTTGAGGACATTCCGGTAGTCCGTGACTTCCCGGATGTCTTCCCAGAAGAATTGCCAGGTGTTCCACCCGACAGGGATGTTGAGTTCGTAATAGACCTCATTCCAGGAACCGTTCCGATTGCTAGAAGACCCTATAAGATGGCACCACTAGAACTAGCCGAGCTTAAGAAACAACTCGATGAGTCCTTGAAAAAGGGTTTCATCCGACCTAGCTCATCTCCGTGGGCTTGCCCCGTCCTATTCGTCAAGAAGAAGGATGGTACGGACCGGATGGTTGTAGATTACCGACCTATCAATTTGGTCACAATCAAGAACAAATATCCACTTCCCAGGATCAACGACCTGTATGATCAGCTCGCTGGATCCTCAGTCTTCTCCAAGATGGATTTGAGGTTGGGCTACCATCAAATCAAAATCAGAAACAGGGACATTCCTAAAACGGCCTTTGTTACTCGTTATGGCCAATACGAGTACACTGTCATGTCCTTCGGATTAACCAACGCTCTAGCCACCTTTTCTCGGTTAATGAACTCAATCTTCATGGAGTATTTGGATAAATTCATCGTGGTTTACCTCGATGATATACTCATCTACTCCAAGAACGAGGAAGAACATGCCGAACATCTAAGGCTAGTGTTGAAGAAACTTCGAGAGCATCGCCTTTATGCCAAATTTTCTAAATGTGAATTCTGGTTGTCAGAAGTGACCTATCTGGGTCATGTAATATCTGGTAAAGGTATTGCTGTTAACCCTGAGCGAGTTCAAGCCGTCCTTAATTGGACTCCACCTGAGTCGGTCAAGCAAGTTCGGAGTTTTCTGGGCTTAGCGAGCTATTGTCGTCGCTTTGTCGAGAACTTCTCCAAAGTTGCCAAACCTCTAACCGAACTCCTCAAGAAAGATAAGAAGTTCGAATGGACTCCACAATGTGAGCACAGCTTTCAGGAACTGAAAAGACGCCTGACCTCTGCTCCCGTACTGGTACCGCCAGACTTCTCCAAGGACTTTGTTATCTACTGCGACGCCTCGTGACAAGGACTAGGTTGCATTCTCATGCAAGATCGACACGTAATTGCCTACGCTTCACGGCAATTGCACCCACATGAGGAGAATTATCCTACTCATGATCTAGAGCTTGCAGCCGTAGTCTATGCACTTAAGACCTGGCGACATTACCTCCTCGGTAATCGTTGCGAAATATTCACTGATCACCAAAGTCTGAAGTACATTTTCACCCAACCGGATTTGAATCTCAGGCAAAGACGTTGGGTTGAGTTGATCACAGACTTCGACTTAGGAATAACCTACACCCCAGGGAAAGCCAACGTCATGGCTGATGCGCTAAGTCGTAAATCTTATTGTAACAACCTGATGTTACAACAAAGTCAACCGCTTCTCCATGAGGAATTTCGGAAGCTTAACCTTCACATTGTACCTCAAGGTTTTCTTTCCACCTTGGTAGCAAAACCTACTCTTACGGATCAAATCATCGCTGCCCAAAAGCGAGATAAGGGTATATCTAAAATCAAAGAGAACATTGCTAGCGGAGGTGCTAGTTGTTTCTCCACAAATGATCATGGTGTTGTGTACTTTGAGAACCGTCTAGTGGTTCCCAAGAACCAGCATCTACGGCAGTTGATCCTTAAGGAGGCTCATGAATCTCCTCTCACCATTCATCCCAGTAGTACTAAGATGTATCAGGACCTACGCCAGAGGTTCTGGTGGACTAGGATGAAGAGAGAGATTGCTCAGTATATTGCAAATTGCGACGTCTGTCGTCGTGTAAAAGCAGAGCACCAACGGCCTACTGGCACCCTTCAACCCTTAGCTATTCCTGAATGGAAATGGGATAAAATTGGTATGGATTTCATTACCGGTTTTCCCAGGACCAGGAGAGGGAATAATGCTATCTTCGTCGTTGTCGATCGTCTTTCCAAAGTGGCCCATTTCTTACCTGTTCGTGAGAGTATAACCGCTAGTCAGCTGGCAGACTTATATATCTCCCGAATAGTGTCCCTCCATGGTGTTCCTTTGGAAATTAACTCGGATCGAGGAAGTCTTTTCACCTCTCGATTTTGGGAAAGTTTCCAAAATGCTATGCGAACCCGTCTCTCCTTTAGCACCGCCTTCCACCCTCAGTCGAGTGGTCAAGTGGAACGCGTCAACCAGATTCTAGAAGACATGCTTCGAGCCTCTGTTATCTCATTCGGAATGGACTGGGAGAAGTGCCTTCCATTTGCCGAATTCGCTTACAACAACAGCTATCAATCTAGCTTGGGTAAAGCCCCTTTTGAAGTTCATTATGGACGACGATGTCGAACACCCCTTAACTGGTCAGAGACCGGGGAAAGACAATTCTTTGGCCCGGATATGATTCAGGAAGCAGAAGAACAAGTTCGTATCGTTCGTGAAAAGTTGAAAACAGCCCAATCTCGTCAAAAGAGTCTATACGACCGAAAACATAAGGCTATGACTTTCGAGGTTGACGAGAAGGCTTATCTTCGGGTCACCCCTCTGAAGGGAACCCATCGTTTCGGTATCAAAGGCAAATTGGCTCCTCGTTACATTGGACCTTTTCGCATTCTCGCCAAACGAGGAGAAGTTGCCTACCAGTTGGAACTACCTCCGCACCTCTCCAGAGTCCACGATGTCTTCCACGTTTCTCAACTCAGGCGTTGCTTCTCGGATCCTATCCGTGGAGTGGACCACGAAACGCTTGATCTCCAAGATAATCTTACATATCGAGAGTACCCCATTCGTATCCTCGATCAGGCCGAACGTACCACCCGACGTCATAATATCAAGTTTCTCAAAGTTCAATGGTCGCACCATTCTGAGGATGAAGCAACTTGGGAAAGGGAAGATCGTCTTCGACTTGAGTATCCCGCCTTCTTCCCGGAGGAACCCAAATCTCGGGACGAGATTCTTTGAGTGGGGGTGAGTTGTCACACCCTAGCTAGTCATGCATTAGAATGTGTGCATCATGTTTAAAATTCCATTTAATTTGAAATGGGGATTTGTGAAACCCTCAGAATCATTTTTGAAAATGACCCAAATAAAAATTTCTCCAAAAGGGTCCAAGAAAATGCTCATGTTGCTCTCTGAAAATATTGGACAGAGATAAAAATCAAACCAATATTTTAAGAGCTCATAGGTATTTATTTTGGGCATTTGGAATTAATGCATAACTATTTGCTTTGGAAATATATTAATTATATATATTAATATATGTCCAAAAATTATGCCACCTGTTGGGGAGCTCTGGAATAATATATCTAGCTCCTGCAAAAATTGGCATAAGATAATAAAATGATTTAATATTTTATTTAAATCAAAACAAATGTCAGAAATTAGAAAACAGAAATAAATAAAAGGGAGAACCTTACCTGGGCCTTTTACCTGGCGCCTCTGGCCCAGCCAGCTGGCCGGCCCAGCCCGTCTCCCTCCTCTGTCGTCTTCGTCCTCGACAGAGGGAGGGGAGTGTGCCCGGCGCGCGCGCGCGCCACCGCGCCACGCCACCTCCCTCCCTGCCTGCCTGCCCCTCCCCTCCTCGTCTGGATGGCCTGGAACGACGCCACGCCCTCCCCCTGCTCTCTCTCACTCTCCCTCGGTTCTTCCCCTCCTCCCCCTTGCTCTCTCTCTCACGGCCGAACACCACCATCGCCGCCGTTCGCCATAGCAGCCGCCACCGGCCACCCCTCGCCCCTCCGCTGAGCTCAGGAGCTCCGCCGCGACCCCCTCTTCCTCCCCACCAAGCCAAGCCCCTCGGGAAGCTCTGCATCGCCTCCACGCCATCGTCTTCCTCCTCGGGCTCCGACCACCATCGCCGTCGATTCGCCTTCTCCAGCGCGTCCCCGAGCCCGCTTCGACGCCCACTGCAACCGCGGTGAGCTCCGCCACCGTTTCCCCCTCTTTTCCCCCTCGTTCCCGCACCGTAACCCCGTTTCCCACCACGGCCGAACCTCCGCCGTCGCCGAGCTCGCCGTCGACGCAGCTCCGGTGACCATTTGGTCACCCCGGCGAGTCCAACAAGTCCGTAAGGACCCGTAGAGCCCTCCAGCGCCTCAGCTCCCTCGCTTGCGAGCAGCAGCATCGATCCCGACCGTACCCGAACTCCGGCCGCCGCTCACGAGCTCGCCGTCGTCGGTACCGGCCACCACAGGCACGGCCACCACCACCGTTCGACGCGCGGGAGCAAGGGCTCTCCAACGGGCCCAAGCACGGCCTCGCCCGTGCCCTGTAGCGCGTTTCCGTATCGCGCCGCCGTCTCGGGCCTCGCCGACGTCATGTCGCCGGTGGGTTTGACCCACCTTGACCACGGCAGGACCCCCCCCCTGTGTCCATGACAGGTGGGCCCAGCCCTGTTAGCTAATTAGGATTAGCACTAACCGGATTAGTTAAACTAACTACCCCCCCTGACACTGACCAGTGGGCCCCAGCGCCACTAATTCCTAATTAGGATTAAATTAACCCTGTTTAACCCCCCTGTCACTGACGTGTGGACCCCACACGTCAGGTTTGACCCTAGCCAGCCGCAGTTGACCACTGACGTCATGCTGACGTCATGCTGGCGCAATATATATATTTCTGGACTTAATTTTGAATCAGTAAATTCCAGAATATTATTTAAACTTCAAAAATTCATAACTTTTATTCTGTAACTCCAAATCAGACAAATTATATATGAAAAATGATCAGAAAAATCCAATCTATCCATCTGTACTATTTTCATGCATGATCAAACAAGTTAAATTGATGTTTTTAACAGAACAAGGAAAAGCACCTTAAAGGGCCATGTTTGAGTTTGAAATTTGAATCTTTGATTCAAATTGGTTCAAGCCCTTCTGGTTTTAGTTGCATTAGCCCAACACACTCATATTGCCATGTTTCATGCATGCATCATATTGTTGCACATTGTTTGGTGATGGTTGTGTATCGTTGTTCTTTGCGGCAGGTTCTGCCTCCGAGGAGTACCATGATTACCCTAACGAAGAACAGTATCAGTGCATCGAACCATCAGGCAAGCAACCAACCATTTGATCATATCGATGCAATCCCATGTTTCCGCCCCTGCTCTCTTTTACTGCATTAAGACAACGCGTTTCAAACTGCTGTGTGCTACGGTAGTTGAACCCACTTCCTCTGCATGACCTGTCATTGCCACAGTAACTAGATAAAACCCACTAGCATGTGTAGGAGTTGATTGAGCCATATGTATGTGTTGTTCCTACCTTGCTATGCCTGCTATGCTTAGAGTCGTGTCAGGTCTGGTTCATCTGGGTGATGGCTAGAGTGAAATGATTATGTCGGTAATGAGAGTGGTGTGGTGAACACGATTTGGTAAAGGTATCGATGAGAGGCCATGTAGGAGTACATGGTGGGTTGTTTCATTGAAGCCGACCCTAGGCACTGAGATCTGTATGTGTGATTTAAGATACAGCTACTACCATGCATTGGGCCCTGAAATATGACCCCGCTCGACTTCTTATTCACCCTAGCTCTCTGTCCAGGAGTTGCAAGTAGTTTCTGGTGTTTGTAGTCTACTGGAGGCCGTGGACAGCGCTGACCGTAGGGGTGGGCTGTGATGCGGTAGGTACGTGGCACGGTGTACCGAATACCCGTTAGGTATCTCGGGAACCCTGTTCACATCGTTCGGGGCCGTATGGGAAACCTCGGTCGGACTCCCTGCGGATGGAACCTGAATAGGCGATAAACCTGGACTAGAGGCTTAAGTGTTTAGGTAGGTCGTGGTCTACACCCACGTCGGTTTTCGCTTGAAGTCTGCCGAGCACATGTCGTGTGCAGACGCTAAGTGGTGGAGACATGTATGAAGAAGTACACCCCTGCAGGGTTATCATGATCTATTCGAATAGCCGCGTCCGCGGTAAAGGACTACTTGGTTGCCTATACAGTTCATAGACAAGTAAATGGAAACTGCTAAAATTCTCAAGATAAGTGTGAGTGCCGAGGATGGCTCTTCCGTAGGAAGACGGAGGCGGATCCTCGGTAGTGTATTGAATTGGTGAGTAGTGGACTCGTGTGCGCAAAACCATTTCAAGTTGAAGTATCGTAGGATAGTCTAGCCAAGAGTCAAAGCTGGCTTGTTGCAATAACTCCACCAACCCTTATTGATAATATGCATGTATGTAGGATCTGATGTAAGTCTTGCTGAGTACCTTTGTACTCACGTTGCCATAATTTACATTTTACAGAAGACGCTGCAACCCCTTCTGATGGATTCTATGTAGACGTTGACATCAACGAGTAGGCTAAAGGCCCAGGTGGTGACCCTGAGCTTGTGAAGGACCACGTAGTATAGCTAGGCTTTCCAAGCCTCTTTTATTTTACTAGTTGTCTGTACTCAGACAAGTTACTTCCGCTGCTGGTTTGTATGACTGTATGACTTGAATGCTGGGTCGTGTGACCCGTACCTTGTGTATGTTATGTATGGCTCTTTGAGCCTTAAATAAAGTACTCGTGTCGTAGAGTCATGTTGTGATGCTTCGTTGTATTTGCACATATCGAGCATATTGTGTGTATGATTGAAATGCTTGGTATGTGTGGGATCTGACTACCTAGTTGTTATCTTTAGTAGCCTCTCTTACCGGGAAATGTCTCCTAGTGTTACCGCTGAGCCATGGTAGCTTGCTACTGCTCTAGAACACTTAGGCTGGCCGGCATGTGTCCTTCTTCGTTCCTGTGTCTGTCCCTTCGGGGAAATGCCACGCATTGAGTACCGGAGTCCTGTTAGCCCGCTACAGCCCGGTTTACCGGAGTCCTGCTAGCCCAGTGCTACAACCCGGACCCACTTGCTGATGACCGACACGTTCGGAGCTGGGTCATGGATGCCTGTCCCTGTAAGTCTGTGCCACTTTGGGTTTACGACTAGTCATGTCAGCCCAGGCTCCTTATCATATGGATGCTAGCGACACTATCATATACGTGAGCCAAAAGGCGCAAACGGTCCCGGGCAAAGGTAAGGCGACACCCGTGGGAATACCGTGCGTGAGGCCGCAAAGTGATATGAGGTGTTACCGGCTAGATCAATGTGACATCGAGTCGGGGTCCTGACACTTTGTCGAGCGGTTCACTGGACTCGTCGGATGTGAATTCGCCTCCGACGGCCACCTCCCCCCGCCCTACGGACGACGCCAAAGTATTGTCCCAACAGGTTCCAAGCCAGGAGGAGGTGGTCCTGGAGGCGCCGCAAGGCGACCTCCCGGACTCCAAGAGTAAAGGGGATAAAACTCCCCAGGGCTCCAAGTCCAGCCCTAGGCCGGACACCGCTCCAGAACCTTCAAGGGTTCCAGAGTCCGGCGGGCGACCTCCTTCCAAGAGGAGCAAGCCTACCATGCCGGTGACCCCCGTCCAACCGGAGGCGCTGGGCAATCTGTTGGAGGTGCTCAAAGGCGCCTCCATCGACGAGGAGCACCGCACCATTATGAGTGCGGTGGTCCAGAAGGTTCAGTCCGCCAAGAGCGGACTGACTGAAGCTTGTCCTAGCCTTTTAATAGGCTTTGAGGTAAGTAAAGAATGTGTAAATAATATTACCACATAGACAGTACTCCCTGATGCTCTGTTTGGCATTCGGGAAGAAAACCCGAATAGAGGATCAAATAAAATTCGCAGGAGTCTAACAAAAAGGAGTCAATATGCGTATGCAGGCTTCTCTGCTGGCGTCCGCCACACTGACTGCGGAAGTGGACATGCTAAGGCAGAACCTCGAGCAGTCCAAGCAAGAGCTCGGGCGTGCCAAGAAGCAGCTCGAGGACAAGGAAGGTAAGAAATACCTTGTTTAAATATATATATATATATAAAGTGCAATTGCAAAAAATGACAGGATTATCGTGGCTATTGTAGGGGCCACGTCTGAGGTGGCGACCCTTAAGCAAGCGTTGGTCGAGGCCGAGAAGAGGGCGGCCATGGAGCACACCGAGCGGGAGAAGTATGAGGCCCAGGTTGGCAAGGTGCGGCAAGAGCTCCAGGCTCTCATGAAAAAACATGAGAGTTTGGAGCTTGACTCAAAGACGCGAGCGTCCGAGCTCGCGATGGCTATTGAAAATGCCAAGTCTGCCAAGGCCGAATCCCAGAAGACCCTCCAGGAGTTGGATGAGGTGAAAAAGATAGCGGCGGGTAAGGCATTCTTTATGCAAAGCAAACACATAAACGTGAGTTACTTGTTACTTACCCGAATCCGGAGCTCTCCAGGAGCGTTCGTAGATCTTCCCCTTAGCGTGTTCGATGCCGCCGCATTCTATCGAGCCGAGGAGGGCAGCTCGACAGAGAAGGTGTTCTGGTCTTAGTATGCTGAGGCCGGACACCCCGTGCCCCTGAGCGACCAGCTGAAGCAACTGGTCGAGCTCCACAAGGCGGCCGAACAGGCCATGAAGGGCCTCATAGTTCGGCTGTGGCCTGGAGAGGCTCTGCCTGGGAGCTATTTCGGGCTGGTGCGGCGGCTGGTGGGGGCCTGTCCAAGGCTCGAAGTCATCAAGCGCTCCGTCTGCATTAAAGGTGCCCTTAGGGCCCTTGCCCGTGCTAAGGTGCACTGGGGCAAGCTGGATGCTGAGAAGCTTGTGAAGGACGGGCCACCGCCAGGGAAAGAGCATCACAAGCCCGAGAATTATTATACGGATGTTCTGAAGGGTGCCCGCCTTGTGGCGGATGAATGTTCCAGGGATGTAATTTTTGAGTAAAACTCGCTCGTTTTTTCCTGTGCGCTGAGAACTTGTTCATATGCGCTAAGCAATGCTGTTGGAATTTAAAATATTACCTTCTGTGCGGCTGTTTATCAATTATGAGAGATGGCGAGTCGTCGGCTTCTGCCCCCGTGCCGCTAGTGCTGGGGTGTTCGGGATAAACCTGAGCGCTCTTTTTCCCATGTTTGGGTCCTTCGAGGGAGGCGCTCAACACAACGAACAAGGCAATCAGACTATAATGCGTGAACACTCTCACTTAGTCATAGAATTCTATAATTTTAAATTTCGGCGAAGCCCCTGGTATTCGGAAGACCGAGTTCGGGGCGCTATCCACGCTTTGGCCGAACAGAGCCGACTCCTCGCTCTAAGCAGCATAAGTCTTTAGGGACTCAAAAAACCTCTCGAACAGCGACTGGCTCTCGCTTCATCATGACAGTCAGTTTTAGCTTTCTCTACTGAGTGCTCGACCCAGCTCAACTGGGGCACAATCGCAGTAGTTCTCCTAGTGCTACCTTAGCCGATATAGCGGAACGTAAGGCACCAAAACATAGGAGCCGGGCAAACCCAACTATTGACCCAAGACATGATTCGGAGCCAATGCATATAATGCTATAATTTCGGGGTGCCGCACTTGTTAAAGTGTTCGGACTTCTCACACCATATTGAGGGGTACTAAAGCCCCTGGCGTATTTTGGCCATACCAAAGTGTACGGGTGCAACATGTCGTTAAGGAACATATATTTGTAAAAAGAGTAATGCAAAAATAGACAAAAGCTATGCATTGTTTATTAAAAAGGGCTGTGATCAAAGCAGAACGATACAAAATAATGCGATAAGCAAAAGGTTGGACTATTTAACATGTCCGTTCCAGGGGCAGGCTGCGGAATGGTATGCGAAACACGTATACTGCTCGTGATAGAGACCACCTGGGAGTTCCGTAATGCGGCATGGTGTTGGCGTTCTGGGAACGGGGGTCCCCAGACTTGCCTGCCTGCGGCCTACGGCGTGGCTCAAGTGGGGGCCCAGTGCGGCCCATCTTCATCAACACAAGACTCAAGACCCTCGCGAGGGGCCAAGCCTCGGGAGGCGGACGACACGGCGCATCCTCAGGCGCAGCCTCATCAGGCTGGCTCGCGAGGAGGAGGAGACATCAAGGCGGGGTACCTCGCGAGGTGCCCATGACGTGAGCCATGACGACTCAGGATGCCAGGCGGGCGCCAGCACGCGCAGCGTCCTTCTTTCGTCTTTGGTGCAAAGGGGACAAGTGCAGCCGCGGAGTACCGAGGCATCAGGCAAAGGTTACCATTTCGGTGCAACGAGACCAAGACCAGGAGGACTACGAGACGGAGGTCACCATGGAGCCCAGCACGGCGTCATCACCAGAGCCTTTGGCAGGCGAAGACTGCTTTTGTCAGGATGAGTGTACTCGCTGCCCCCCTTCAAATTAGCCCGCCATTGTTGGCTCCCTTCCCGCTCAATATTTGGGAAGAGGACCAGGACCTCTATAAATAGGACTAGCCGCCCACATGGCAAAGGGGGAGGGGTTCGATCAGTTCTAGATTGGAAGGAAGCAGAGAGAGAGAGAGAGAGAGAGAGAGGTGACTGAACTCCTCCTAGCAGTTCATGACCCCAGCCAAGAACAGACCCTCGCGAGGCTGTTCTTCCCTGTATTGTTCATCATCACCAGCCCCAGGAGGCAATCCACAAACCACACACTGGAGTAGGGTATTACACCACATCGGTGGCCTGAACCAGTATAAATCTTGTGCCTCTTGCGCAGTTCTTTTAGTAGTTTAGATCCTTGCGAGACGGTGAGGTTGAAGGCGTAATCTCCGCGCGCACCCCAGTGTTCGAACCTTAAGGGTCTGCCGGAACCCGGAATCCGACATTTGGCGCGCCAGGTAGGGGTGTGCCGGAATTCGTCTTCCACCACTCCGCTCTCCTCCGTCCGTCGCATCCATGTCTGACGCTCGTCGGGCCCGCGCCGAGCGCCGGGCTGCCATCGCTTCTCGCGTCGCCCAGACGGCCCCAGTCGGTGGGCGTCCTTGTCGTTCCCCGTCGCTCGCCGTCAACGCCGCCACCGGCCCGGCGGGGGGCGAGCAGCAAGCATCGTCTCAGCACCCGTCCGTGCGGCAAGACGGCCGCACCGCTACTCCATCGATCACACTAGCTGGATCTTCGTCCCGCGCGCTCCGCGCACCCCTCGAAGCTCGAGCTGTGCTCATCGCGGCAAACGAGCTCCTACGCTACCGCCCCGTCGACGACGTCTACGAGGAGTCGCTCGACCGCGTCACTGAGCTCGTCCGCGCCGCAGGGGGCTCTCCTGCGCCATCCGCCCCGTTGCGCCGCACTCCGCCCCGCGCGGGCAATGAAGCTCAGGGGGCGTACCAGCCGCCTCCTCTCCAAGAAGACGCCATGGCTCCAAGGCGCGCGGCCCCTGCGCGGAACCTGCTCCGCCAGGTGCCAGCGCAGCAAGAACGGAGCTGGCAAGAAGTCCCTCGCCCGCAAGGAGTTGCCCGGGCGCTCCCTGCTCCAGCTCCGGCATGCCAAGACCCCGTCTGCTCCTAGCTGCAGTGCGTGGGGACCCTCAAGACCAAGCTCTTCACCAGCCGAAGCCTTTCATGGCCACCGCGGGCTGCCGCGCCTACACCACAGAGCTGCGCAGCGTCGCGTGGCCCAGCAAGTTCAAGCCGGACCTGCCTCCTCGCTACGACGGCACAACTGATCCCGCAGAGTTCCTCCAGCTCTACGAGCTGGGCATCGAGGCTGCCAACGGGGATGAGAAGGTCATGGCGAACTGGTTCCCCATGGTGCTGAAGGAAGGTGCCCGCACCTGGCTCCTGAATTTGGCTCCAGGCACGATCTCCTCCCGGGACCAGATGCGCACCCGCTTCATCGCCAACTTCCAAGGTACACGTGATCGGCCACCCGCCGTGAGCGACATGCGCCGCATCAAGCAACAACCCGGAGAGACCCTGCAAAAGTACATCCAGCGCTTCAACAGTGCGCGCCTCAAGATCCCCAGGGTGTCCGAGGAAGCCATCATCTCGGCCTTCTCCGATGGTGTGCGCGACGTCAAGATGAAGGAGGAGCTGGCGATGCATGAAGACCTCTGTACCTCCTTGGAGCTGTTCAACTTGGTGAACAAGTGTGCCAGGGCTGAGGAGGGACGTCTCTCCCTCCTCGAGCTGCCTGCCGCGGACCCAGAAGAGAAGAAGCCCAATGACAAGGACGTGAAGCGCAAGGGGGCTGCCGTGCTCGCAGCCGAACCAGACGCCAAGCGCGACAAGGATCTGCCTGACTCCTCCAGGGGCCGCCGGTACTGTGTGTACCACGACCTCCACACCCACAACACCAACGAATGTCAAGAACTCCACGCCGTGCGAGAAGGAAGGATTGGCCGTCGCCCTGACCGTGCTGACCGGGGCTACGGCCGAGGAGGAGGAAGAAACCCAGGGTGCTGGGAAGACCGCGGCCCGCGCCAGGGGTGGCGCGACCAACCTCGCGAGGACCACTGGCGGGACCTGCCTCGCGAGGGGGATTGGAGGGATCAGCCTCATGAGGAGCGCCCTCACGGCAACGCAGGCCTGCCTCCTCTGCCGCCTCCACCAAGAAGGAACGAAGACCGCCACCAAGACGAGGGGGCTGGGGGCTTCCAGGAGCCGCGCGCAATCGCCTGCATCCTGGGCGGAGCTCAAGCCCCAGCCTCCCAATGTATCTTCAAGCAGTTCGCCCGCGAGGTGAATGCAGTTCTCCACAAGCTCGAAGCAACGCGCCCCCTCAAGTGGTCGGCGTGCGCCATCACGTTCAGCTCAGCAGACCAGCTCAAGTGTTCGGCCACAGCCGGAGTCCTCCCGATGCTTTGCTCCCCAGTCATCAGCAACGTGCTGGTCACCAAGACCCTCATCGACGAAGGGGAGGGCTCAGCGTCCTGTCCGTGGAGACCTTCAACAACCTCCAAGTGCCCTATGACCAGCTTCAGCCAACCAAGCCATTCTCCGGAGTCACCGACGGTTCCACAGTCCCGATCGGGCAGGTCCGCCTCCCTGTCACCTTCGGGGCCCGCAGCAACTACCGCACCGAGCTCATCGACTTCGACGTCGCCAACATCCACCTGCCGTACAACGCCATCCTCGGGTATCCAGTGCTGGCCAAGTTCATGGCCGTGACTCACCACGGCTACAACGTCCTCAAGATGCCAGGAAGTGGCGGCATCATCACGGTGCCCTATGAAGAGAGAGATGCAATGTGTTCCCTGGAGCGAGCCTTTCAGGCCGCGTCGCTAGAAGACCCAGATCGCGGAAGCAGGAGGCTACCTGAGACCACCCCCAAGAAGAAGAAGAAGATGTCACCAGGCTCAGCCCCTCGGGAGGCAGGCCCCTCAGGGCCCGTGTCTGCCCGGGAGGACCCTCCTTCCATCGCATAGGAAAGCGCGCCCGGTGCCCTCCTCAGGCAGGGCTTGGGGGCTCTCACCTGGAGGGCCACCGACCTAGCTAGGGTCACGAGGGAGGTGCTTGGGCACCATGTGGAGGCGTGCTTTGAAGCACGTTTCCCTCGAGAAGGAGCCAGGCAAGGAAGGCCAGACCAGCAGGAGTTCGTTAGAAAGGCCTTTCAAGAGCTACGGGAGTCAAGGATCATGAGAGGTCGTCGTCGTCTACCAGCTGTGGCCCCACATCCAGGCAAGGATGGTGAGCTGCGCGGCTGCGTCGACGTACCGGGGCTCAATCAGATCGCCACGACGGAGCGTCTCTGGCCCTTGCGAGTGGGGCGCTGCGGAGGTCCACCCCACAGCTATGTTCGCGTGCCTCACGGCCTGCCGAACATGGCTGCGGCGTACCAGCGCCTCATGAGGGGCATCATGGAGGCTCAAGAAGACAGGCGTTCCGCGGCCCTGGTGGATATGGAGACAGCTCGCGAGGAGTCACCAGTGCCTCCGGAGCCTCCCGAGGCCCCGGGGCCTGGGGGCTCGTGAGGATCGGCTTCCGCGACCCACCGAGCCTGCTGCACCACGCCACTCCACCGACGACATCCTCAGGTGACATCTTCCAAGTCTCATTCCCAGTTGGGGGCGCCCTCCCAGGGTTGCATCACCCCCAGGCCGCGTGGGTCCGTCCCTGCAGCATGTATCTGCTTTTACCTTTCGGTCGGTTAGTTTACCTTGTTGGGGGCGCCCCTCGGGCTGCATCACCCCCAAGCCACTGGGGCTAGGCCCAACGGCGCATATCTCCATCGCGCTTATTTCCAACTATGCATTCGCCTATCATGCTTGATTACTTGATGCCTGTTCGCGGCAACCCTTCTTCTCCATGTCGACTACTTGCACGTTAAAGGGGGGGCGCCTGAGCATCGCGACTCAGGGCTCTTACCGGCTCTCCAGCCCTCACCCTCTGGTCTTGTCCACGGCATCGCGACCTGGCATACCAGCAACGGCCGAGACAAGCTCGAGGGCCGGGACCCGAGGACGTAGAGTACCGGCATCTAACCAAACTCTGCAGGGACACATCTCAAGATACGGCCCAGTGCCAGGCGCAACCCGCCTAGAGGTAGGGCCTCGTGAGTCCCGCGCTGGCTCACGGGTGCCCAGATACACCTCACCTACTCCAACCAGCAAACTCTTGAGTGACTAACGATCGACTAATGGCCGCCATGGCAGCACCATCTTCTTTCTATGATGACTCTGCAGGACCCTTGGAGGGAACTGCGCAAGCCAAGGCCCTCACAAGGTTCCCTTTGCCCTCGCCCGCGCAAACCGCTTGCACGTTAAAGGGGGGGTGCCTGAGCATCGCGACTCAGGGCTCCTACTGGCTCTCCAGCCCTCACCCTCTGGCCTTGTCCACGGCATCGCGACTTGGCATACCAGCGACGGCTGAGACCAGCTCGAGGGCCAGGACCCGAGGACGTAGAGCGTAAAGGGGAGCAGAGGCAAGGGAGAAGGGACTCGCGAGGACCTTGCCGAGCGATTCCGTTCCTGCCTACACGCAGACCCGACGGCACACCAGGGGTGACCCCCGATCCTCAAGATAAGTCACCATCCAAAGCACTAGCTACCGAGGTACTACCCCCGCACTTAAAGCAATTCCGTACTAGCGACGTTGCATCCCTTTCTGACCAAGCGACGGCTGCTTGGGCGCCAAAGGGGACCTCCTGAGCATCGCGACTCAGGGGCTCTTACCGGACCCCGGGTCGCTCACCTCCTGGCCTTGACCACGGCATCGCGACCTGGCATACCAGCGACGGCTGACGCTGCCTTGGGACTGGGTCCTGTCGACGCAGAGCACCAAGCCCTCGTGAGGTTCGAAAGGGAGGACTGAACTACGACGGAATCAGCGACTCGCACAGATCCAAGGCAAAAGGTCATATATATTAACAAATAGGACTACAGACGCCATACAAGCCCCCACGGGGCGCATTTTGATTCCTCGCAGGGAACGAATCCTAAGGATGCTAACTACACGAGCTCCAGTAGAAGATGCCATCATCAGCAGTGGGCCGCCAGGCGCCGGCGCCAACCACATCCAGATCAGGGGCGGCGACGGCTTGACGAGTCTGCCCTGCTTCGGGAGCGGTGCCGACTCGGGGGCTCGTAGCTGTCGTCGCTCGTCTTCGGAGTCGCGAAGCCTTCGCCGGAGTCGCTGGACCCTCCGACGCCTCCGCCAAGGGAGCGGTTGACGGGCCGAGCCCTCACCAGGGCGAGGTCCTGGCCACCTCTCCCGCGGCAGCACTCCAGCCGGCGCCCGTTCGCGTCAAAGACCTTGAGGAACATCACCGCAGCACCGTTGTACTCCCGGTGGACCGCGAAGACGCCCCTTTCCCTGCAGACCCGGGCGATCTCTCTCCAGCCGCAGGACATGAAGACCTCGCCCGGGGCTGCGACCACGACCTCCGCCTCGGTCGCAAGGGCACTGCAGTCGGCGTGCTGCAGCCAGAGCTCCAAGGGCCCTCCTGGAGGAACGATGGAGGCGAAGAAGGGAGGCAGACGAATCCAGGACTGAAGAGGAATAGCAACGTGGAGCACGCCCTCCTGGGAGGAGCCCTCGGCGTGGACTCCGGGAGGAACCACCCGCGCCTTCATGGCCCGATGGCGCCTGCGACGGTGCTGGCCGCGGGGATCGGCATCGACACCTTCGGGGCCCTCGACGTGGGCATACAAGGGGAGCGGGAACCCCAGTGGAGCCCGCTCGCCCCAGGGCCTCGCCACCACCTGGCAGTCTTCCTTGCCCCGGCTCCAAAGGGCGAGCCGCTTCTTCGGCGGGAGAGGGTCTGGCCCCTCTCGAGGAGCCTTTCCCTTCTCCGCTGCAGAGAACCGGCGGATTGGAGCCATCACGCCAAGACGGAGCAAGAGCTGAGGCGAAGGAGAGAGCAAGAAGAGATGGACTAGAAGGGCACGCGCGGTGCCGTACTTATAGCCGGCGAAGGCCAACCGCCGGCCTCCACGATCACAGGTAATCATAACACGATCTGCATGAAGGGACTTGTCCAACTCGCGCGATCACCGAGGCGTCGTGGAGAAGTGGAGACGCCCACGCCTCATCAACCGCCACGCGGCGCCCAAGGCCGCAGGCTGTTAGGGCCCGTGGCGCTTCGCCCTTGCCCTTTCGCCTCTCGGCACGGCCAAGTCCAGGCGCGCCTTGGGCCCGGGGGCTACTGTCGGCGTTCTGGGAACGGGGGTCCCCAGACTTGCCTGCCTGCGGCCTGCGGCGTGGCTCAAGTGGGGGCCCAGTGCGGCCCATCTTCATCAACACAAGACTCAAGACCCTCGCGAGGGGCCAAGCCTCGCGAGGCGGGCGACACGGCGCATCCTCAGGCGCAGCCTCATCAGGCTGGCTCGCGAGGAGGAGGAGACATCAAGGCGGGGTACCTCGCGAGGTGCCCATGACGTGAGCCATGACGACTCAGGATGCCAGGTGGGCGCCAGCACGCGCAACGTCCTTCTTTCCTCTTTGGTGCAAAGGGGACAAGCGCAGCCGCGGAGTATCGAGGCATCAGGCAAAGGTTACCATTTCGGTGCAACGAGACCAAGACCAGGAGGACTACGAGACGGAGGTCACCATGGAGCCCAGCACGGCGTCATCACCAGAGCCTTTGGCAGGCGAAGACTGATTTTGTCAGGATGAGTGTACTCGCTGTCCCCCTTCAAATTAGCCCGCCATTGTTGGCTCCCTTCCCGCTCAATATTTGGGAAGAGGACCAGGGCCTCTATAAATAGGACTAGCCGCCCACATGGCAAAGGGGGAGGGGTTCGATCAGTTCTAGATTGGAAGGAAGCAGAGAGAGAGAGAGAGAGAGAGAGAGAGAGAGTGAGAGAGGTGATTGAACTCCTCCTAGCAGTTCATCACCCCAGCCAAGAACAGACCCTCGCGAGGCTGTTCTTCCCTGTATTGTTCATCATCACCAGCCCTAGGAGGCAATCCACAAACCACACACTGGAGTAGGGTATTACACCACATCGGTGGCCCGAACCAGTATAAATCTTGTGCCTCTTGCGCAATTCTTTTAGTAGTTTAGATCCTTGCGAGACGGTGAGGTTGAAGGCGTAATCTCCGCGCGCACCCTAGTGTTCGAACCTTAAGGGTCTGCCGGAACCCGGAATCCGACACATGGCTTGTCTGCTTCCCTGGTTCTTGCATCGTTTGTGCGGCAATTGAACTGTCGAACAAGCCTTCCGAAAAATGGAGTCCTAAAAGTAAGAGAAAATTAAAATAATCAGCAGCCCCTAGTGCGGTTTAAGCCGTGTTTCAGGCGTGCCGTGATGGTGCCCCTCCCCCTGTACCCATGGTATTTCTAGAGTGTAGTTATGTATGAGAAGCACTGGCGTCGCATTTTTGCGAGGGCTGGGGTTGGGGCCGCATTGCTACGCCTGCTCGGAACGTGCCAAGCGGTCTTGTTGTAGGTTACTCTGGGCGCGCTTGACGGTGTCCAGACGTTTAATGGCCGGACTGGAGAACTGCCTGGAGAGGCTGCTTTGTACTTCCGCTGCAAGGGCCGCCGTGTGCTCCTCCGTTCGGAGAGAGCGTTCGGTGTTTCCTTTGACTGTGATTACTCCTCGAGGGCCCGACATCTTGAGCTTAAGGTATGCATAGTGCGGTACCGCATTGAACTTGGCAAATGCGGTTCGCCCGAGCAGTGCGTGATAGCCACTGTGGAATGGGACTATGTCAAAGATTAACTCCTCGCTTCAGAAATTATCCGGAGATCCGAAGACCACTTCAAGTGTGACTGAGCCTATACAGTTGGCCTCTACACCTGGTATTACGCCTTTAACGTTTGTTTTGGTGGGCTTAATCCTCGAGGGATCTATGCCCATTTTCCGCATTGTATCCTGGTAAAGCAGGTTCAGGTTGCTGCCGCCGTCCATAAGGACTCTAGTGAGGTGAAATCCGTCAATAATTGGGTCTAGAACCAACGCGGCGAATCCGCCATGATGGGTGCTAGTGGGATGGTCCCTTCGATCAAAGGTGATCGGGCAGGAGGACCATGGGTTGAACTTTGGGGCGACTGGTTCTACCGCGTATACGTCCCTTAACGCGCGCTTCCGCTCCCTCTTGGGGATGTGGGTTGCGTATATCATGTTCACCGTCCGCACTTGTGGGGGAAAACCATTCTATCCACTATTGTTCGGCGGCCGGGGCTCCTCGTCGTCATCGCTATGCAGCCCCTTGTCTTTATTTTCGGCATTTAACTTGCCTGCCTGCTTGAACACCCAACAATCCCTATTGGTGTGATTGGCCGGCTTTTCGGGGGTGCCATGTATCTGGCACAAGCGGTCGAGTATTCGGTCCAAACTGGATGGGCCCCTAGGATTTCTTTTGAATGGATTTTTCCGCTGACCGGATTTATAGCCTCTGAATCAGGCATTAACTGCCATATCGTCAGCATTGTTGCCGTTAATGTGGCGCTTCTGCTTGTTGCGACACGACCTGCCACTACTGTCCCTGGTATCCGAATTACCAGGGTTCTTGGTCATATTGTTGCTACGAGCAAGCTAGCTGTCTTCTCCCACGCAAAAGCGGGTCATGAGTGTCGTGAGTGCTGCCATAGATTTCGGCTTTTCCTGTCCAAGGTGCCGGGCAAGCCACTCGTCACGAATATTGTGCTTGAAGGCTGCTAGGGCCTCTGCGTCCGGACAGTCGACTATTTGATTTTTCTTTGTTAGGAACCGTGTCTAGAATTGCCTGGCAGATTCCTCTGGCTGCTGAATTACGTGGCTTAGGTCATCGGTGTCTGGTGGTCGCACATAAGTGCCCTGGAAATTGTCGAGGAATGCGGCTTCCAGGTCCTCCCAACAACTGATTGATCCTGCTGGCAAGCTGTTAAGCCAATGCCGAGCTGGTCCTTTAAGCTTGAGTGGGAGGTATTTGATGGCGTGGAGATCATCACCGCGGGCCATGTGGATATGAAGGAGATAATCCTCGATCCATACTGCAGGATCTGTTGTGCCATCATATGATTCGATGTTTATGGGTTTGAAACCCTCGGGGATTTGATTGTCCATTACTTCGTCTGTGAAGCATAGTGGGTGTGCGGCGCCTCTGTACTGGGCTATATCACGACGTAGCTCCAATGAGCTTTGTCTACTATGTTCGGCCCTACCGGATTTGTGTCCGGTGTGACGGTTATCGTCTCGAGTCGTGGGGCGCCCACGCGATCCGTAGATCGATCTTGTTTGCCTTGCCTTGTCCTCCAACATATCTCGCAGGTCTGGCGCATTTTCCCGTGCCTTGGTACGGGGTGTGGCTTGAGTGGAGGGCCGAGAGGCCTCTCTGTCACGGCCACGAGGTGGCCGGTCAGCCGTATCAAGCGCTGGTGATGTAGGTTTAAGTGCTTCCTCCTCTAATCGGGGTAGCACCCTGCGCTTTGGTTAGCTCTTGGAGGGGCGTTCGAGTTTATGCTCTTCGGCCGCAAGGACTTCAGTCCATCTGTCAACTAGCAAATCTTGATCAGCTCTAAGCTGTTGCTGTTTTTTCTTGAGGCTTCTTGCCGTGGCCATAAGCCTGCGTTGAAAACGCTCTTGCTCGACGCGATCCTCTGGCATGATGAATTCATCGTCGTCGAGGCTTGCCTCGTCTTCGAAGGGAGGCATACAATTATCGTCCTCGACCTCTCTGTCCGCCGCTCTCTCGTGAGGGCTGGCTTCTCCATCCTCCTGTGCTGAATCTTGCTGGAGGGGGCTTTCTTCGGCACTCTCCGGGGTATTATTATCTCCCGTGCTGGAATCGCTGTATTTGCTTTGGCGAGATTTTGAGCGGCGCCGCTGACGCTGACGCTTAGGCTGTTTCTTGGAGGGGTCATCCTCCGCTGTTCCGTCGCCATCTCCTTCTTTTGGGGTGTCCACCATGTATATGTCATATGACGAGGTGGCTTTCCACGGCCCAATAGGCGCTGGTTCTTCATCATCTCCTGCATCGGCGTCCATACTGTCGATGTCTTCGGAGTCGAAGTCGAGCATGTCGGTTAAATCGTCGACAATGGCTACAAAGTGGGTGGTGGGTGGGCTTTGAATTTCTTCATCATCCGTATCCCAACCTTGCTGACCGTAGTCCGACCAGGGCTCTCCCGATAAAGAGAGAGACTTTAGTGTCTTCAAAATATCGCCGAAAGGCGAGTGCTGAAAGATGTCCGCGGCAGTAAGCTCCATGATCGGCGCCCAATCGGATTCGATCGCCAGGGGCGCGGAGGGTTCGGAGTCCGGAGAGGAGTCCGGCTCCTTGGAGTCACGAGTCTCGCGGAGTGTGGGGCTGATGTTCGGTTCGATTGTCATTGGGATCGCAGCCCCCGAGGCGACGTCCAACCACCCATCCTCGATCGGCGCAGTTGGCTCCGAATTAAGGGTCAGAGCCGATGTGGGTGCGGCCTCTAGGGCACTGTTCGGCGGCAGAGCTAGATCATGCTCGTCGTGACAGTGCGGCGCGCTCGGCAGTGGCTCGAATCCGTCGAAGATCAAGTCCCCGCGGATGTCAGTCGTGTAGTTTAAACTTCCAAATCTGACCTGACGGCCAGGGGAATAGCTTTCGATCTGCTCCAGATTGCCAAGTGAATTGGCCCGCAGTGCGAAGCCGCCGAAGACAAAGATATGTCCGAGGAGGAAGGTCTCACCCTGGACTGCATCGCTATTGATGATCGTAGGAGCCATCAAGCCTAACAGGGACGACACAGAGGAACTCTCAATGAAAGCACCAATGTCGGTGTCAAAACCGGCGGATCTCGGGTAGGGGGTCCCGAACTGTGCGTCTAGGACGGATGGTAACAGGAGGCAAGGGACACGAAGTTTTACCCAGGTTCGGGCCCTCTTGATGGAGGTAAAACCCTACGTCCTGCTTGATTAATATTGATGATATGGGTAGTACAAGAGTAGATCTACCACGAGATCGGAGAGGCTAAACCCTAGAAGCTAGCCTATGGTATGATTGTTGTTCTGTATGTTGTCCTACGGACTAAAACCCTCCGGTTTATATAGACACCGGAGAGGGTTAGGGTTACACAAAGTCAGTTACAATGGTAGGAGATCTACATATCCGTATCGCCAAGCTTGCCTTCCACGCCAAGGAAAGTCCCTTCCGGACACGGGACGAAGTCTTCAATCTTGTATCTTCATAGTCCAGGAGTCCGGCTGAAGGTATAGTCCGGCCATCCGGACACCCCCTAATCCAGGACTCCCTCACCCCCCACTAATCCCTTGTGTATCTTGTTACTCTTGGGTGTTTGAGCACCCTAGACAGTTGAGGTCACCGCGGAGCCATATTCCATTGTGGTGAAGCTTCGTGGTGTTGTTGGGAGCCTCCGATTAAGTTGTGGAGTTTGCCCCAATCTTGTTTGTAAAGGTCCGGTCGCCACCTCCAAGGGCACCAATAGTGGAATCATGGCATCTCGCATTGTATGAGGGTGTGAGGAGAATACGGTGGCCCTAGTGGCTTCTTGGGGAGCATTGTGCCTCCACACCGCTTCAACAGAGATGTACTTCCCCTCAAAAGGAAGGAACTTTGGTAACACATCCTCGTCTTCACCGGCTCCACTCTTGGTTAACTCGTACCTTTACTTGTGCAAGCTTATTTGTGTTATTTCCCTTGCTTGCTTGTGTGCTTGTTGTTATTGCATCATATAGGTTGCTCACCTAGTTGCACATCTAGACAACCTACTTTGATGCAAAGTTTAATTTGGTAAAGAAAAGCTAAAAATTGTTAGTTGCCTATTCACCCCTCTAGTCAACTATATCGATCCTTTCAATTGGTATCAGATCCTCGTCTCTTTACTAAGGACTTTGTCATTCGAAGAGTATGGTTGACACCGTAGATGGTGTGGAGGAACACTCTAGTGTGAATCCGATCTCATCTATGAGTGATGGGGGAACCACGGTCTCTAGTGAGGAATTCAATGTGGCTTTGGAAACATTGAAAACCTCCATGACGACCGAGGTTGAAAGCATGTTTAACAAATTCATAGAAGGGCTTAAACTATCCACCGCACCGTTGAAAGTGGGTGATCCCACCAACAAGGTGACGGATGCTAACTCCGACAAGGGGGAAGCTACTAGTGAAAAGGCTCCTTCTTCTAGTGGTAAAAATGGCACCGACATCTTTGCCCATGTGGAACCTCCACTTGTTTATGGTGGACCGATTCCTTCCACTCATTTGAATCATGCCGGTCCTCCCCCTAAGATTGTGAAAAATGAGGACTTTGATTCTTGGGTCTATCGTTTTAAGCGTCATTTAAATCATGTGAATACTAATCTTTGGAGAATCATTGAAGAAGGTTTCTATCCGCATGACCGAAGCAACTTCACTCCTAGAGAAGCTGCGGATAATCAATTCAATAAGAATGCTCTCTTCATCATCCAAGATGCTATTCTACCTGAAGATCTTCCTCACCTTCGGCCCTTCGCCATGGCCAAAGATGCATGGCACCAAGTTGTTTCCCTCTACAGGGGAAGCGCAAGCATTCAACGCTCCAACTATGAAGTGGTGCAAGATGAAGCCGATGAGTTTGCAATGAAGGAAGATGAAGAACCTCGTGAGCTTTACCGGAGAGTAACCAAACTCGCGGTCTCACTCTGAGATCATGGGAGCAAGGACACGGATGACAATTGGATCAAGCACAAATTCCTCAAGGCAATGATGCCTTACCACAAGGCCATGTCCTCCGTCATTCATCAAAGGCCGGATTTCCACACCTTGTCCTCAAGTGAAGTGTTGGATGAGTTTGTGGCTATGAGCATCTTAGACAAAACCGCCGACAATGTGGTACTACATTCTCAAAGAGCAAAGAAGCCCAACCTTGCATTAAAAGCCAAGGTTAGGATGGAAGAAGAGTACGAAGAGGAACAAGAGGAGAGCAACCCCGAAGATACAAAGTATGCCTCTCATGAACACATGGCTCTTGCTTCAAGGCAATTTTGGAGCAAGAAGAACTCAAGGCCCAACTTCAACAAGGACAACTCAAGTGGCGCGAAGGTCAAGCAACGTAGGAGGACTTGCTATAATTGTGGCAATGTGAGTCATTTCGTTGTGGAATTCCCTTATGAGAAGAGGGAAGACAATGGTGGCAAGCTCATTCGAAAGGACAAAGCCAAGTCTTTCCCCAACAAGAGCAACTTCACCAAGAAGACTCCTCCCAAGGCGTTGGTGGTACAAGAAGAGTACAATGAGGATGAGGATGATGATGAAGATGGTGAGTCGGTTGCCATGGCATCCGTTGCCATTGCAACAACTCCACGAGTGTCACTCTTTGACTCACCCAATGAGAACATCACCACCAAGTGCCTCATGGCTAAAGCCACCAACAAGGTAACCCCCAACATCAAAACTACCATCATTAATAATCCTTCTTTGACGGATTGCATTGATGAATATGAGGGATCTAATGTGGAGGAGAATGAGTTTGAGTCCTTCATGGGTAAACTCAAGGGTAAATCCAAGAAGCACTTCGTTGCTCTCTTGGAACAACTTGGTGAAGCCAATGACATGATCGAGGCTCACGAAGATACTATCTCCAAGATGGAGGGGCATAGTCGTGACTATGCCGATGAGATTTCAGATCTTTCCAATGCTCTTGAGGAAGAGCGTGGTCTTCGTTTGGCTCTTGAGGAGTCACACAACGTTAATCACGCTAAGTTAAAGAAAGATTTTGATCATGCTCTTGTTGTTTCTCGTGTGCTAAACCCCGAGAAGGCCAAGCTTGGGGTTGATCTTGCTAGACTCAAAGAGGAGTTTGACTTACTTGACAAGGCTCACAAGGTCTTGAAGGGTGCCCATTCTAGCCTCAAAGAGTCTCATGATCAACTTCAAGTAAAGCTAACCAAGGAGAAAGCCACTTTTCCTCATATGGTGTTAATTGATAATGCAAATGCTACTAACCCATGTTGTGAGCATGTCCATCTTGTTGAGGAGGACGCTAAGTTGAAGGAGAAACTTGAGAAAGGTCTTGTGTATTGCATACAAGATGAGAAGAACCTCAACGACCTTTTGAGCAACCAAAAGGAAGTTGTGACCAAAGAAGGGATTGGGTACGTGCCTATGTCCAAGAACAAGAAGAAGAATGACAAGGCCAAATGACCTCCTCCTCTCAAGAAAACCTTTGTGAAGGAGGGAGAGGGTGCTACTAAGGAGAAGAAGAAGAACACCGTGAGGGGTAGTGATGCCAAGAAGGGCAACGCTTCCTTTCCCAAAAAAGCCAGCGATTTAAACCCTTCTTATGTGTTGTGCCGTGCTAGTGATGGGCATGTTTATGCCAAATTTGTTGGTTCTCCTTATGAGTACATTGAATGGTCTATTTGGGTTCCTAAGACCCTTGTTACTAACATCAAAGGACCCATTACAAAATGGGTACCTAAAACCAAGCATTGATCTCTTGTAGGTGTTTGCTTTCGGTGGGGGATCATGGTTGCTCGATAGTGGAGCTACTAATCACATGACCGGAAGCAAGGACTTGGTGGTGGACGTGCAAAAGATTCCATCCATGCCCACCAACATCGAGTGGGGTTATGCCTCGTCCTCTAAGGTATTGGGACTCGGCAAGGTTGTCATTTTTCATGATCCCACGATCGAGAAGGTCATGTTTGTTGAGTCCCTTGCATACAATTTACTTTCCGTTCGTCAACTTGCACTCATGGGTTTTGCCACCTTCTTTGATGTTGATACCGTGGCCCTCTTGTGGAGCAAGAATCTTAAAGTAGCCTTTCTTGGGAATATGGAAAACAGTCTCTATGTGATTAACTTTTCGGAGCGACTCACTAAGCCCGCGACATGCCTAATGGCTAAAGTTGACGTGGGATGGCTTTGGCATCGCCGCTTAGCCCATGTCAATATGAGATCTTTGCAAAGTCTTCTCAAGGGGGACCATGTCCATGGACTAACAAATGTTAGTTTTGCCAAAGATCGTGCTTGCAGTGCTTGTATTAAAGGAAAGCTACATGAAAAGGCTCACCCTCCCACGACTATCATTTACTCGAAGAGGCCTTTGGAGCTCCTTCACATGGATCTATTTGGGCCTCCATCTTTTGATAGTCTTGGGGGTAGGAAGTATTGCTTGGTGATTGTGGATGACTATTCAAGATACACTTGGGTATATTTCTTCAAGAGGAAGAGTGAGACCCAACAAACCGTCATTGAATTTGCAAATGAAGCTCAACATCAACACAATGCAAAGATCTTAACAATAAGAAGTGACAATGGCACCGAGTTCAGGAACTACACCTTGGATGAGTTTCTTAGTGATGAGGGGATCAAGCATCAATATTCCGCACCTTACACCCCTCAACAAAATGGTGTAGTGGAGAGGAAGAATAGGACGTTGATGGATGTGGCAAGGACCATGATGGCGGAGTTCAAGTCTCCATACAACTTTTGGGCCGAAGCCATCAACACCGCGTGTCATGCATCCAATCGGCTCTACCTCCGCAAAGGCTTGAACAAGACTCCATATGAGATACTCACCGGTAACAAGCCCAACCTCAAGTACTTCTGGGTGTTCGGGTGTAAGTGTTTCATTCTCAAGAAAGGTGTGTGTTTGTCTAAGTTTGAGCCTAGAGCTCATGAGGGCATATTTGTTGGTTATGCTACAAACTCCCATGCTTACCGTGTCCTTAATAAGTCCACGGGACTTATTGAGGAAACATGTAATGTGGATTTTGATGAGAATAATGGCTCCCGAGTGGAGCAAAGTGGCACTTGTGATGTAGGTGATGAAATTCCTCCCCAAGCCATAAGAAGAATGGGTGTTGGTTTTATCCTACCCATTGAGGATCCCCTTGTGGACGAAGGAGAAGGACAATGTTCCACTCACGTGGAACCATCACCAACTCAAGGCCCACACGCTTCCGAAGAACAAAGTGAAGGACCTCAACCTCATGAACAATACCAAGGGCAAGATCAACCTCAAGATGGTGTTGAATCGCCAAGCGATGCCCAAGGTCAAGTTCTATCATCCAAGCAAGTTCAAGATCAAGAGCAAGCTCAAGATCAAGAACGATCTCAAGACGACGCTCAAGATGATCAAGATCAAGTGACCGCTCCTCAACTCTCTCCAGAGGAGAAATTAGAGCGTCGTGCCACCAAGATTGCATCCAAGCTATCCACCAAAGATCATCTCATGACAAATGTTCTTGGAAGCTTAAGAAAGGGGGTAAGCACTCGTAGACAATTAACAAACTATTGTGAACATCACGCGTTTGTCTCTTGTGTTGAACCCCAAATGGTCTATGAGGTGCTCGAGGATTCGGATTGGCTCAATGCCATGCATGAAGAACTCAGCAACTTCGAGCACAACAAGGTGTGGATATTGGTGCCAAGGCCAACGGGGAACCATAATGTCATTGGAACCAAGTGGATATTCAAGAACAAGCAAGATGCTCATGGGATTATCATTCGCAACAAGGCTCGTTTGATAGCACAATTCTACTTCTAAGTCGAGGGTATCGACTATGATGAAACCTTTGCTCCCGTTACTCGCCTTGAATCCATTCGCATGTTGATTGCATATGCTTCTCATCATAACTTTAAGTTACAACAAATGGATGTGAAGAGTGCTTTTCTTAATGGTCCTATTAATGAGTTGGTATATGTCAAGCAACCCCCCGGGTTCGAGGATCCCTACTTTCCCGATCATGTGTATCAACTCGATAAGGCACTCTATGGCCTTAAGCAAGCCCCACGTGCGTGGTATGACCACCTTACCGAGTTGTTGCAAGATCTTGGTTTTGAAATTGGGAAAATCGACCCCACTCTTTTTACTAAGAAGGTCAAAGGGGAGTTGTTTGTGTGCCAACTATATGTTGATGATATTATCTTTGGTTCCCCTAACAAAGCTTTCAATGAGGAATTTGCCGCGCTCATGACCTCCAAGTTCAAGATGTCCATGATGGGAGAGTTGAAGTTCTTTCTTGGGTTCGAAGTCAAGCAACAAAGATAAGGAACCTTCATCAACCAAGCCAAATACACTCAAGACATGCTCAAGAGATTCAAGCTAAGTGATGTCAAGCCGGCGTCCACTCCTATGCCCGTCAAATGCCAACTTGACATAGATCCCAATGGTAAAGCGGTGGATCAAAAGGTATATCGCTCCATGATTTTCTCCTTGCTTTACCTTTGTGCATCTAGACCGGATATCATGTTGAGTGTGGGAATTTGTGCACGGTTTCAAGCTGCACCTAAGGAAAGTCACTTTGTGGCGGTCAAGCGAATCTTTCGATATTTGGCTCATACCCCAAACTTTGGCTTATGGTACCCAAGAGGAGCAAACTTCAAGCTTGTAGGTTATTCGGACTCGGATTGGGCGGGAGACAAAGTTGATAGGAAGTCCACTTCCGGAGGGTGCCAATTTCTTGGTTGCTCTTTGGTGAGTTGGTGTTCCAAGAAGCAAAGTTGCGTGTCTCTCTCGTCCACGGAAGCGGAGTATGTGGCTGTCGGTAGTTGTTGTGCACAACTTCTATGGATGAGGCAAACTTTAAAGGATTATGGTGTCATTTGTGACAAAGTGCCTCTTTGGTGTGACAATGAAAGTGCCATCAAGATCTCTCTCAACCCGGTGCAACACTTCAAGACGAAGCATATAGAGATTCGGTATTACTTCATCCGGGATCATATTAGGCGAGGGGAGATCGAGCTCAACTATGTCAACACTCTTGATAACCTTGCAGATATCTTCATGAAGCCCTTGGATGAAGCAAGATTTCGCGAGTTAAGGCATGAGCTAAATATCATTGATTCGAGCAATGTTTCTTGAACCCGTGCACATCCCACCATACTCAACTTGGTATCTCGTTTAGGTGTAGGCATGGATATAGGGGGAGTGTTGTTCTCTCAATGAACTCTCCCTCCCCCCATTATGCATAAATTAATCAACTCTTTCACATTAGCCATTTTTTATGGTACTTTTGCTTCAAAGACGAGTTTCGGTCATGGTCTCAAGGATAATTCTTCGCGGTGCCATACCAATTGACTCAAATATAGGTGGCTCCGGCCACCGCCGTCTCTTTAGAGAGGTTGTGTTGAGTGTCTTAGTCCTTCTCGTCTCTTGTCTTTCGTTCGTCGTGTCATTCTTGTTTGAGTTGTCTCGTGTGTCAGCCTTTTGGTGTGTCCGTTCGCTTGTAGGTTGCAAAGGCTTCGTTTTCCCTTCTTGAAACTTGCATCTTCTTGAGCACACGGTACTACTGCAGCCTGCCACGGTACTACTGCAGCCTGCCGCGGCAGTAATTTTTTACTACTGCCTGGGGGAGCGGTACTACCGTCCTTGGTGCGGTACTTCCGCCTGGGCAGTACTACCGCGATGACGTGCGGTACTACCGCGCTAACAAGGGCGTGTGGGGGTTAAGAGCGGGCAGGGGAAGTTCCAACTCCCCCATACCCATTCGTCCTTTTCTCTCCCCGTGGTCTCTCTCTCTCTCTCTCTCTCGCTCAAGAACGGCACCGGAGACCCTTGCCAGATCTCCGTCCCCGGCCACTCTCCTTGGATTCCGACCGGTGGGATCGTTCCCCACCACTTCCTCTTGCCATGGAACAAGGTTTCTCCCCAAATCCCTCTCTCTTTTGTTCGTGCTTTCGCTTCTAGGTTTTTGGCGAGATGCTTGTTGTTCTTGAGATTTTAGGCCAAATCTTTGCAAGAGTAGGATGTAGGAGAGTAGTGATGCATATAAATTGTACTTGATATGTTGTCCCGTGGTAGATTTGATCAACCGTAGTACCGCCCCATTGTCGTGTTTGTTCTCAGATTCAGTTGGTTCGGATCTGATGCCATGCGGTACTACCGCTTCTCAGGCACCGTACTACCGCACGAGCCGCAGTACTAAAAGTTCTACTACCGCTCCAAGCCACGGTACTACCGTGCCACCGTGCGGTACTACCGCGCCTAGGAGCGGCACTAAAATTTTAGTACCACGCGAATAGGCAGTACTACCGCTGCTGTCAAATCTTCTTCATGGCAATTACCAAATCCGCATTCTACTTGTTTCACCTGTTTTGCTGGGGTCTTTGCATTGATCCTTCTCGCTTGTCGTGTTTTGTGGTTTGTGTGTGTCTTAGGTGGTGGCTCCGGTGTCCTTGCTCGTCGTTCCAACCCAAGCCGTGACACGGGCTCCAAACGTCTGCGCAACCAAGATGAAGTTCCAGAGGGCTCCAATGCCCCCAAGCGCAATGTCAAGACCATTGCAATCAAGTTCAAGGAACCCTCAAAGGGCATGGATGAGATACCTCTTGCTGAGTTTGTTTCTCGAAGGAAGATCAACCCCTATGCAAATCCTCGTGCAAACTTCAGAGGGAATGAACTGTTCTGGACCAAGCAACAGAATCTCATTTACCTGGATGTGATCAAGGCCAAGCAGAATATGTATTTGGATGTGCACTGGATTGACATGAATCACATGAGGGATGAGAAGCATCGTGCTTACTTTGGTGAGGCCTTGGATCTTGTGGAGCAGTTTGCCATTGAAGATGTGATATCTTTCCACCTGGACTTTGACACCGAGCTGGTGGCCCAGTTCTTTGCTTCGGTCCACTTCCATACTGGTGAGGATAGGCGGATGACCTGGATGACCAATGGACGTCAGTTGACTGCTACTTGGAAGGAGTTCATGGATTTGCTCAGAGTACCTGATGAGGGGCTCCACACGCCTGTTGGTGTTCGCCCTCATGCCAACGCTAAGTCAGCTAGCAAGGACAAGCTTCAGCCATACTATGTTGAGAAGAAACTGGCCAATGACAAGTCGATGTGGGTGCTCAACCCGTTCCTTGACATCATGCATCAGATCTTCCGTCACTCCCTTTTTCCATGCATTGGGGACACGGACAAGGTGCATGCCTATCTTGTGGACATGTTGCTCATTTGTGAGGAGGCGCGCATTTCTCAGACTCAACCACTTGATGTCTCACACATCATGTGGTGCGAGCTCCGGTTCGCGGTGTTCACCCGCAAGGTACCCATCTATGGTCCATATCTGTTCCTCCTGATATCGAAGACCTGGGAGAAGCTCTATCCCACTGAGGAGTTTTTGGCCCCTGACAGGATCCGTCATGACCCCATCAAACTCCGCATCAAGCCCCAGTGGGCTAACACTACTACTCGTGCTGAGGCTGAGGCTGCTAAGAGGGCTGTTGATGACGAGGAGATTGCGTAGGAGAATGTTGCTGAGGACAGCTCTGCTGGATATGCACCTTCGTCCATCGAGCCTTCATGGGCTAAGAAGCTGAAGTCCAAGATGAAGGCCTTGTTCTGCATGCAGGCCAAGGGGCAGTACCGGACTCACGTTGCCTCCAAGGAGAGTCACCGCCGCGACAAGAAGATCATGAGGGTTTTTGGAGAGGATGTTTCTGGCGGCTCCGAGGAGCACTGTGACGCCCCAAGGCCGGAGCTTCAGATTCCTTCGAGGGTTTCCGGGATTCATCGTGTGATTTGTTTGGTTTGTTGCTTTCATTTTTGCATCATGTGCATTGCATCATGTCTTAAAAACTCAACCAAATAAAATCGTATGGATCTTCGGTCCATTTAAATCGAGGGATATTCACATGGTGAAATTCTCTTTATAACATATCTCCCAATATGTATAGGGAGGTAAAATAAATATTCCATTCTTTAGGAATCGACCACAACACACCCACAATATAAATCCCCTGGGTTCTTTTGCGTCAAGTTTCACCTCCAAACCTTGGCAGAAGTTTTTTCTCCATTTATCGAGGGCGTTACAAGTTGGTAATCAGAGCCTTCCCCGACCTTAGGAGCCCCCTGCTTGATCGAATCGCTGGTGTTGTTGAGTCTAGAAAAATGTTTTGAGTCATTTAGGATTATATATATCAGAGAGTAGGATTCTTTTTACTCCTCAGTCTCTTCGTCACTCTGGTGAGGCATCCTGACGTAGAGTTTTGACTTTTCTCTTCTCAAATTTCACTAAATTATTTTAGGATCACGCGGGTATCTTGGAATCGTTCTAATGGTTTTGTGACGAGAACATTGTTCTTGGTGCCTCCTAACATTTAGGGGTTGTGGCAATGTCCCGGGGAGTTGAGCTCCGAGGTGTTGTCGTCACAATTTTATCATTGAGATTCTGGAATACCTGAGTTTCACCGACATCAAAAATCTCTTTTATGCAGTTGTTGGTGAGATAACCTCGACGCCACCCAGTACTGGGGCGGGAGTTCGGGAGTATAGCCATAACTCGTATAACGGATGCTTTTCGAAGGTTGAGGTAAACGATTTCCGAAGGTTTCTTGGTTATGTGTTGAAGGATGGATACAGCTGGATGTAGGATTTGTTAGTTGTGGGTGAGATATTATGCTTCCACTGTATCCCCAACACCTGATTGCATAACCGGAAAGTTTCGGGAGTTTATAAGTGGGAATTCAAGTAGCTCTTAGGATATCTTTCCGACAAATGTATGATATGAAATTGGGGTTCGACGTCTAGTGGTCCGCCTATCCACGGTTGGTTTTACAGTGGTCTCGTTGTGTCTTAAAGAGTCGTTGGCTATGCTGACTCGGGGACACTTCATATGTCATGTGCACTGCCTTGTACATGATGGTGTTGTACGATCGAGCCCGTGTAGGCCCCACCACGAAAACTTCGAACGAAATCTCTATCATATGTTTGTTCCGGCTTATTCTGCAAGCCAATCCTTTGCTTTGTTTTGAGTTGTGGTTTTCGAGTTGCTTCAATGCCAAGTGTTGATTCCATACCTTTCCTAAACAGTGTTCTCATATTTCCATGTGAATACTAATCCTTCATGATAATCGAGATTGTCATGTCAATCCTTTTTCAACCGGCGTGTTTTTCTTCAAGTGGATCCAATCATTCCTACATTAGCAAGATCAATTATCATTTCTTCTCAACGGTGTTTGTTTCATCCATCCCAAGTTGCCTTTGTTTTCCCACCCTCCCACCCTTTTTCTTCGAAGACTCGGATTTCTTTATCAAGTATCTATCTTATGAATATGAAGTCTCTCCATTCTTTTCCGTCAATATTCTTACCTGGTGGTTCTCATGAAGATGTTCTACTAGTTCATAATTCTTCATTCTTTTTCTTCTCTGGTGGTTTAAATTCAAGATTTGTTGATCATATCCCTTTTCCTCGTTTCAAATGCTTTCTCATGCCGGTGCAGCTCTTAATCACCCACTTCTAGCTATTCAATCGTTCCAGAGTGTTCAAGATATCTCGAGGCTGTTATCTCATTCAAGTCATCTAAATCTTTTTTACTGTGAACTGTGGGGCAAAACCCCCACAGCAGATCAAAACTTTATTGAAATAAATAACAGCTACAACAAGTTGATTACAAGGAGTAACCAGGTTACAAGGTAAAAGAAAAAGAAAGCCCTACAAAACTAGCTTAAGGGGGGAGGTAAGAGATCCATTTGAGCAGGTCATCCTTGTAAGCAGATCTGATTCTGTGTTGCATGAGGCTAATATCCTGCCTAAAAGCAAACCTCCATTTATTGAAACTGGCCCTCTCATTTCTGAACACTTTGGCATTTCTGATGATCCAAATATGCCAGCAAGCAATGAATACCACTTCAGAGAAGAAAGGCCTATCAAAGCTGCTCCTTGCCTGAGTAACCAGCTCAATCATGAAGGTGCCAGAAGACCAATCAATCTGTAGATAATTCCAGACCCTTACACTGAAATTGCAATTGAAGAACAAGTGATCTCTGGTTTCCCTAGCCTGTAAAGGGCAGAGCCTACAATGGACTCCATCCTCCATGTGCCAGTGCCTTCTCTCAACCATATCCTTGGTGTTCAACCTGTCCATAATAAGCATCCAAGCAAAGACCTTGATCTTGAGCGTACAGGAGGATTTCCAAATCCAATAGAGCAAAGGATTGAAGGACTCAGACTGAAAGGAGTGTGAGTAAAACATCTTGGGCTTGAAAGACTTGGAAGAACCCTGCCAGAACCAACAGTCCTTCGAGCTGGGGTCTCTGCTGTGTGAGTCCATTAAATCCTTTATCAGATTTAACTCATCAAAAGCCTGAGCCGATAAGGGAAGGTGAAAAAGTTGGTGCATATCCTGGGTATTGAAAATTTCCTTAATTGAGACCCAGGGGTCCTTGGCAAAAGAGAAAAGCCTTGGGAATCTTGCCTTCAAACTAGATGTTTCAGAGCCAAGGTTCCAGTTATCAGACCAAAAGAGAGCAGTGTTCCCTTCGTTGATCTGCACCCAGGAGCAGTCCCTAAAATGCTGCATGACTTTACAAATATCTCTCCACCAGAAGGAGCCACAATCATTTGTTCCCTGGGGCATTCTCTCAAAATAATATGAATCCCAAACTAGGGATACCCAAGGAATTTCTTGTTTGTTCAAGAAGTTACTGGCATGCTTGAGAAGGAGAGCCACATTCTGAACCCCCAGATTAAGAATACCAAGACCTCCTTTGTTTTTTGGCCTACATATGAGTTCCCAAGCAGCCAGAGATGGAGCAGGCTCATCTCTATGCTTTCTCCACAGGCACTGTCTTTGAATTCTTTCCAACTTCTTGAGAATACCAGCTGGGAGAGCAAGACTACCCATAAAAAATATTGGTAATGAGGATAGAGCAGAGTTTAGGAACTGCAGCCTTTCTCCTTGGTTAAGGAAAGAAGAACTGGCAGTCATTCTTCTCTCCATACAGTCAACCAGTGGCATGAAGTCTACCATTTTGGGTCTTGAGGTCCCCACAGGTAATCCCAGATAAGTGAATGGCATTGTACCAATTTTGCAACCAAAAGCAGTTGCCAAATCCTTCATTACAGCAGAGTCGACATTGATTCGAATAATGAAGGACTTATGATAGTTGACATCCAGACCAGTGGACTGAGAGAACACCTATAACATATCCTTCAGAGCCAGAAGTTGAACCCTGTCTGCAGGGAGGATGATCAAAGTATCATCAGCATACTGGATCACAGGGTAGTCTGTATCATGGCAAGGTATAGGTAAATGCAGAATTCCCTTCCTGTACATATCATTAATCACTATTTGTAGCAGGTCAGCAGCTATGACAAATAGCAGAGGAGATACAGGGTCACCCTGTCTAACTCCTTTCTTACAAACAAACTTCCTCCCAGGGACCCCATTGAGCAGAACAGAAGAAGTACCAGTGGTAAGGAGCTGTTTCATACAAAGAATCCACTTATCATTAAAGCCCTTATATCTGAGAATTTGAAAGATAGCTTCATGCTCAATAGAGTCAAAGGCCTTTTCAAAATCCAATTTGAGGATTACTATTGGTCTCTTTGACTGGTGGCATTGGTGCAAATATTCAAATGTCCAACCTAGACAGTCATGTATTGTTCTGGTCTTAATGAAACCATATTGGTTCTTATGGATGCACTGTATAATCATTGCTTGGAATCTATTTGCAGCCATTTTGGACAAAAATTTAAGCCCCATACTAGTGAGAGAGATAGGCCTGTAGTCTCCCACTTCCTCAGGAGAAAGTTTTTTGGGCACAAGAGTAATAAAAGAACTGTTGATGTTTTCCAAGATAGCATCTCCCTCATAAAAAGCCTGTGCTAGCTCATAAAATTCCCCAGAAATTAGGTGCCAGCATTTCTTGAAAAACAAGCCATTAAATCCATCAGGACCAGGTGCTTTATCCATAGGCATATGCTTGACCACATTGTCCATTTCCTCCTTTTCAAAAGGTCTAGTGAGCACCTCAAGGCCAGACACAGCTGTGATAAGTGAAGACAAATCAAAACCCATCACAATCCCCCTAGAGGTGCCCATTCTATTCTTAAAACAACTCCAGATAATTCCAGCCATTTGGGTGTGATCAGAGACTACAGTTCCATCAGGTAGTCTTAAACTAGCTATAGAGTTCCTCCTATGCCTCTCAGTGGCCATAGCATGGAAGAATTTGGTGTTTTCTCCCCCCACCTTAAAGTACCGGATAGAGCATCGCTTCTTCCAGTACAGAAACTGTAAGTGCAGGAGCTTTTCCAAATGGGTTTTAACAATTCTTCTGAAGTTGTTCTCCTGAATAAAAAGAGGCCTCCACTCCTCTAATTCGTCCAGAAGGAAAATGACATGATTGCATTTGCTAATCAATAGCCTCAATTTGGAAATATTCATTTGCCACCTCTTAAGACACATTCTCAGACATTTAAATTTGTCTGCAATTTTAGCAGTTATGTGTGTTTTCCGAAAGGGCTGCTTCCAAGAGGATTCAACACAGTCCATGAAACCCTCAAGTTCAAGCCAATCGTTTTCAAACCTAAAGATATTTGATTTTGGAATGGAAGTCTTGATGGACACTAAACAAGGCACATGATCCGATGCAGTCCTAGCCAGGGGCAGAACTTCAGTCATGGGGTAATCAGAAATCCAATCCACAGAAGTAAAAAACCAGTCGAGCTGCTCAAGAAGTGGGGTATCCTGCATATTGGACCATGTGTAGGATCTGCCTTTGATTGGAAGCTCAAGGAGGCCCAGGTGACCAATAATCTCATTAAAAATGAACATGTCATTTATGTCCCCACCAGGTAAGTTTCTGTTATCCATAGATCGAAGGAAATTAAAATCGCCAAGTAACAACCAGTGCTCATTGATAGGTATAACCAGGTTGTATAACCAATTAACAAAGTTGTCCCTGGCTTCACCCTGACAAGGGCCATACATAGCCACAAGAGTCCAAGTTTCATTATTCTGCCTGGAAGTAAACTGAACAACCACAGCAAACTGCTGCACTTCAATTACAATGCCACTAAAAACAGAAGAATTCCAGACAACAATAATTCCTCCAGAAGCTCCAACTGAAGGAGAACAGACAAAAGAGTCAAATATTTTAGGGCAGAAAGATTTGATTGTCCTAGAGTCAAAAGAAGTACATTTTGTTTCTTGTAGACAAGCTATTGAACATTGGCTTTCCTCAATTTTCTGCCTAACAGCTCTCTGTCTAGCTTCAGAATTCATGCCTCTTACATTCCAACAAAGAACATTCCAGTTTCTACAGATATTACTCATTATAGCAAAAGACAAAGACCAGAAACCACATGGCACACAATACCACATGTCCAAAAGAGCACAGTCTAGTCTGACCCAACATTAACATGCACCAAAGTTCCAGAAGCAGAAAATAGCCTAAAAATAAAGATAAAGCAAGGTTAAGGGCTTGCGAAACCCAACATGCCAGGGACACTCTAATCATCATGTTTAGGCGAAGCAACAGCAGGTGGGTCCACCATAAGTGCATCCACAGAGAGCGGAGCAGCATCAATCTGAAGCTCACGTCCAACTTCTTGGAGTTGACTGACAGGGGTTGCAGGAGGAATTCCATCAAAAGCAGGCTCTTCATACATCTGGGCCGTGAAAGGCTTGGCCTTGGGCTTCTTCCTCTTGGGCTGTAGTGCGAGCTCCTGGAATGTGGGCTTGAATCCATCACGCTGAGCCGAGCTTCTGGTGCAGCATCGAACTGTGGTGTCAACAATTGGAGTTGGCGCCAAAGTCTTCCGCGGCCTGCGAGCTTTCACTGCAGCAGAAGGGGGAACCTGCACAGGTTGCACATCAACGGGATCAGAAAAAAGCACCCTGGCAACTGGCCTAGTTGGCTCCTCTTCCCTCCATGTAAGGCGCGGCAGGTCTGAATCATTGAAAGCCAAATCCCAGCTCCTCTTAGACAGAACAACCGGCGACAAAGGTTGTAGCAGCACTGGCCTGGGTATAGAGAAAGCTACAGGAGCTTGCAGAAGGTTCTCAAAAGACCTCCTCCAAATCATATCCGGGGGCAAAGGAGGCCCAAAAGGAATCGCAGGCAGAGCAATCTCCTCCGTGACAGCAGGAGGCTGATAGACAACAATGGCCCAATTGTTCGCTGCATCTTCATTGACCACAGGCAACACAGGTGCTTCAGACAGATCATCTTCCACCACAATGACGGGTGGATCCTGGTCAGTAGCAGAGCTTGGCTGGGCGGAGAGATTCACCACCGTTGATTCTTGATATTGAACAGGTTCAGGCTCAGCATTGTCTTGCCCATTCCCCCAATTTTCCTCAGCCACTTCATTGATCACAGGCTCTAGCGGCGGAGGAGGGACTGCGTTCCACCCCAAGGCGGGGCAGGCAGGAAGATTAAACAGGGGCAACTCGGGGAAAGGAACACCCGGAACTGGATGCGGATTTCCATTGAGGGGCATCCAATCTTCGTCCTGGGGCATCTGCTCAGCAAAGTTCGCTCCCAAAATGTATAGAGGCGCAGTCCAAGAAACCCGAGCACCACCATAGGCCGCATAATCCATGAAGACCACATCACGTGGCACAAGGATATCCTCTGGGAATGAAGCAAAAACCAAAGAGCGAACCATATATGGGTCCTCACTGATCCAATGGTGAAATTTGCCAAAAGTATTCATGGCTGCCCTAATGCATTCAGTGTTGCGAAGGTCCAACGGAATACCAAGAAACATAAGAAGTCCCTGACGAAAACCCTGAACTCCACGAAAATTTTCACCCTTGTCATGCTTCATAAATCGCACGAAACGGTCATTTCCCAGCGGCTGAGGCGGAAGTTGCCGCAAAGAAAATCTGACGGCAGCGTCCCGAAGCTCAAAGAGCCCAACAGACCGAATCCAAGGCTGAGCTGACCGAACATGAACACCATGCCCTTGCAACCACTGCACTACTTCCTCCCTAGCAGCACCAATCTCATCTGGTTGAGGAATAGGCATTACCTATGCAAGCATGAACTCCTCATGGCGGCGCACAATTGGGATATGTGGCGTCACAAAGGTTCATGGCAGACGATCTTCTCCACCATCAACGATGTGGTGACCAGCAGGTACGTACCACAGGGGATCTAAATGGAAGTTGGCCATCGGAGTCGGGAGCTCTGCCTCCAAAGACGGCGAGTGAAGGGGTGGGGGAGGGGTTGTGGGCGGCGAGGCCGATGGTGTCTTGGGGCTGGGGCTGATGGAACTGGACGACGGTGTAAATGCGGAAGTGCAAGGTAGGTCCAAGTTTGGTAAAAGATTTGTCAGAGAGATATTCCCGCAGTGCGCCTCGGAAGATGGAGCATTAACGGGTTTGGCTTGCCATACGAGCCCCAAGATTCTAGCAAATTTGTTGCAATCTTTTTTGACGTGACCAGACCGGAGGCAAGAGATACACCAAAGCGTAGATGTACACGCAGAGGCGAAATGACCCTTCTCAAGGCACTTCTGACACGTAGAAATTTCATCGACCATATCAGAAATTAAGTTATCAAAATCTTCCCTTGCTTGTTGAGACAAGGGGATATCCAGCTGCTCCCCAAAGGAAACCGGCGAAGCCCGGCCCACCTCAGAGGAGGATGATGGTTGATCAAGGCCCACTGAGGCCCCGGAAGCAGGCCCAACATGGCATGGCACGTCCTCATTCAAAGGAACAGAATTCCCGCCCGAGATTGGTGGCGTGCGATCAGCATGGGGCCTAAGATCATGCACCGTACCAAACGAGATAGATGGTCTCGCCGACGTCCACCGGAGAGTCGCCGATAATGTTGGACGAATAATAACCCGCTCATGAGAAGAAATTGAGTAACCCGCCTGTTCAACATCACGAATGCAACTTTCCATAGCTGGATAACGATAATCCTGGCAAGCACCATAGCTCTAAAAAACTGCAAATGAAAGCTTTTTGCCAATTGAATGAGCAGATTTGAAAGAAGACTTAGATGGCTTAGAACGCAGGGCTAAAACCCCAAGAGCAGCACGTCTCTTTGAGGGACTCACTAGGATCCACTCAGCATCACACTCCAAATTCCAGATCTTGAACTCACGACTCCAATTAGGACCACCTTTACTCCACAGATGAAAGTAACATTTGAATTGATCGCAAGAAAAAGACCGAAGGCGAAGAATAATCATGGCAACCACCTTGCAAGAGACTTGAAATCCAAATACCTTATCCTTTATCATAAACACCATGAAATCAATACCCGAACCACCAATAGCTGCTTCCAGAACCGCAGCCACAGAATGTTCGTTCAAACGAAAATTGTGGCGTCCAAACGAAACCAACATGGTGAAGATGTATGAGTCCTCCATGGGGTGTACCGAGAAGCCCGTAGATTGGAAAACCTTCTCCGCCAAAGCCAAACCCTTGGAGAAGTCCAAGCCAAGGGTGGAACCCTCCATGGAACCCATTGAAGATGGGTATGAATGTGTAGATCTCGGAGCTCCGAAGAGATCTACTGGAAGGGAACTAGAATTTAGTGGCTAGTGGAGGAGATTGCCGGAAGGGGGTGGAGATCGCCGGGGTGGGGGTGGGAGCGCCATACGGATACACATAAGTCATCTAAATCTTACCCGTGCATTATCTCTTCCTAAGTAATCGTTCAACGATGTTTCTTTTGAGTGGTCCCTAACCCACAGGTCTTTCCCAGGATCTTACCTGACTCTTCTAATTTTTACCGGAGCTATTCTCAAATCTTTTAAAGTTTGACATAAGAATGAATTATCTTTAGTCAGATGGTTTCTCCAAGTTTTGTCAAATTCTTTTCGTCGTTGGTTCAACCTTTCTAATTTTCATTCCGGAGTGCCTCAACAATTCATGACGGTGTTTTTCGTCGCCATTCTCAACATTGAAGACCGAAGAAGAAATTTTCCTCCATATCTTGCTCCATTCTCCTCAAGATTCATGGTGCTAGCTTGTTGCCATCCTCTCATAATTGTTTTCGATTGTGAGATATTCTTTTCATCCTTCCGGAGTAATTCAGGAGTATTTTTTAGTTTGATTTCTTCGGAGGCCATCATCCCAGAAATATTCATCTCAGCTTTTAGCTACCATTCTCCAAATCTTACTGGTGCATCGCTCAAATATTATCTAATCAGTTCACGATCTCTTCGTTCACTTGTATCTAAATCCCCTCAAGTATCGTCATTCGTTTTCCAATTCTTTCAGGTAATTCATCCCTTTTACTTCGTTCATATCCAATCCTTACGGTGCTTCTTCCAAGATTCTTATTCCTTCGTTTATCATATCAATTTATTCATTCATGCCTTCCAAATTCTACCGGTGGATCGTTGAAGTCTTTTCTCAAGTTTGCGCTATATCTATCTTAATCTTTCTACGAGGATAAGTAGTATGCCAAATCCGTTGCTTGTCATCAACTAAATTGGTGAAGGATACGCATAACATAATTCTTATTTTTGTCCATCCAAGTGATTAATTCCTGCTTTCCGGAGTGGTTCATCATATCAATTCTCGGTTACAATTGCTCATTTTTCTTTTCTCAGAGTTCCAAGTGCTCACAATTATATCATCATGAAGATCCATCTAAATCATCGCAAAGCCTTACCTTGTGTTTTCAACTTCAATTCCCTTATATCATCCTTTTGTGACCGGAGTTCTTCATGTAGACTTTACATGACGGCTCATCAAGGATTTAATTCCTTCTCGAAGTGTTCATTGAGATTCTTTTCAAACAAGCTCTAGTGTTTCTTCATCTTGCAATCCGGAGTGCAATTCTTTCTACCGTATCATCGGAGGTGGCATTATGTCATTCTTGATAATTTGAGTTCATGTTTCATGATTCACACATTGTTAAGAATGAGGTATTTTAAATCCATCAACCTCTTCGTTGGAGGTATCTTGTGTCATGTTTCACCTAAATCCTTCCCTAAGGATTGTTGCTATTTATGGTGCTTATAAATGACCCAAGTTCTTCATTTATCCTCCCGGTGAAATAAGTTTTTCGTCTCCTTGTTCATATCTATCCAATCTATTGTTTCAGTTAGTGGCAGAATTTCACCTCATAATTTTGAGATGTTTTTCCATAAGCCCACAACAACCTTATTCTTTTGTTGTGTAATTTTCAAGAACTCCATTCAATCCTTCTTTCTAAGGACGCTTTCAATTCATTCGACGTAGAAGATTTTGTTTTCTTCTTTGTTACTTTCAGTCTGTTCTTTCTTTTGTTCCGGAGGCATTGTGATGTTGCTCTCTTCGACCCATCATCTTGTTTTGCCAAGATCATGTTCAATTCCTTCCATTTATAGTCGGAGTGATGTCCAAATTATATCATTCTTTTTCCTTCTCTATCTTGTTTCAACCAGAGTGTTGTCGTAATTGATCCTTATCGTTCCTTGTACATCTCGTTTCTACCAGAGTGCTCGCATGTACTTCTTGTATATTGCAACCCTTTTTCTTATGTCTTTCAACCTACAAGGTTCTCTCAATGTTCCTTGTTCCTCTTTGACAACGGAGTGTTTTCGACTTTGTTCATCTCCGTTGAATTCTTTCTTTCATTTTGCTCAACCTCTCAAGGTTCTCTGGTTTCACTCTTTTGTCAAGAAGCAACTTAGTTTTACCTGTTCTCTTCCTCTTCCTTTTCCCTCTGGTGCCATCCTAGATCTCGGGACGAGATCCTCTCGTAGTGGTGGAGTGTTGTGACGCCCCAAGGCTGGAGCTTCAGATTCCTTCGAGGGTTTCCATGATTCATCGTGTGATTTGTTTGGTTCGTTGCTTTCATTTTTGCATCATGTGCATTGCATCATGTCTTAAAAACTCAACCAAATAAAATCGGATGGATCTTTGGTCCATTTAAATCGAGGGATATTCACATGGTGAAATTCTCTTTATAACATATCTCCCAATATGTATAGGGAGGTAAAATAAATATTCCATTCTTTAGGAATCGACCACAACACACCCACAATATAAATCCCTTGGGTTCTTTTGTGTCAAGTTTCACCTCCAAACCTTGGCAGTAGTTTTTTCTCCATTTATCGAGGGAGTTACAAGCACATCACTCCAGAGGATGAATGGATGGCTAAAAAAGGCTACAAGTGGACTGATTCTGAGGAGGAGCGCATCCCCGCTGCCGAGTCCGACGAAGAGCGTGCGAGCGACTACTCCGCTTGAGCCACCACTTGTGTTGTAGGTGTCCTCTCTGCCTTTTTGGCGTCTCGATGCCAAAGGGGGAGAGAGTGTAGGGATTTTTCGTGTCATGTCGTGTTTTCTTTTCTTGTGTTTGTTCTGTTGAACCTTGTCTGCTTTGGTTTGGTTTGAGTTTGTTTGAGCTTGTGAGACTTATCTATCATATGGTGTAAGACATATGCACTCTATCTATCGCACCTTCTTGAGCTTATGATATATTGTGCTACTTAGTTTATGCTCTTATTTACTATCTTGCTTAGTGTTAGCATTATTATTGCAAGATATGCCATGTCTATAAAATATAGGGGGAGTGTTGATCCTATTATGTGTGTCGTGCAGTCCAAAGTACTTATCTAAATAGCACACATCTAGGGGAGCCCGTCTATATTTTAGAGATGTATGGTTTCTCATGTTCTATAATTCCTCCCTTGTGCAAATCCCATATTGTCATCAATCCACCAAAAAGGGGGAGATTGTAAGGGCATATTTATCCCTAAGGGGTTTTAGTGATTGATGAAAATGCATTTGCGGACTAATCGTGTGCCTCGAGTATTTCAGATATTTCATAACTAGGCACAAGACGGTTTGGAGCCCCTCGAAGATTATTGAAGACGGCGTTTTTCTACGTTCCTTTTTCGGTAGATTTGAGTCGTAGGAAAGCCGTACTATCAAGAGGGGGTCCGCTTTGGAAAGGTTTGGGTGGAATCGTCACATACACGTTTACTCCTCTTTGCACCGCCTTTCCCTTAGCACTTTGGAGCATCCTCCATTTCTTCGTGTTTGTGCAAAAAGAAGAATTCCTAGTATTGCTGTTCTAGGGCTTGTGGTAGTACTACTCTTCGGAGCGGTAGTTAGAGCGCAACGCCTCGCACACACGCACATACGTACGAGATAAACGCGCATCGCTCGGCCCCCGACCACCCAGCGTAACCGGGAACTCCCCCGATATTTTCCTCTCCCTCGCTTCTACCATGGTTTTCTCCGTCATGGACGGCCCAAAGAATTTCATGCAGTTGCATCTCCGGCCCGCCCAGGATGAAAAGTCCATTTTCTGTCATGATTTTTTGTCATGGAAGTAGGACCCCATCACATCTATGATGATACCGGGTTTTGTCACAATTATCGTCATAGAAGTACCATAAGTATGACAGAATTTTTTTCCGTCCAGCCCAAAATGTCACGGATGTGTCTTTTTTTGTAGTGATAGATTTAGATTCATCCAAGTACCTAGAAGGGTTAGATAGCATGCAAGGGTGCAAATATATCCAAGACATATGATAATCATCATAAGAGAAAAATATGAAGGATTAGTCAAAGGCTCATGCCTTGCATGTATCCAAATGCAGTTTCTACTCCAAGTTTGAAGCATCAATGATGTTCAATTCACCTCTCAAACGGCATAATACTTTCTCATCAAGAGGTTTGGTGAATATATCCGTCAATTGCTTATCAGTACGAACATGCTTAAGATCAGTGTCCCCTTTACCAACATGATCTCGAATGAAATGATGACAAACTTCAATATGCTTAGTTCGAGAATGTTGCACAGGATTATGAGCAATCTTAATAGAACTTTCATTGTCACAAAGCAATGGAACATGTTTCACATAGATCCCATAGTCTTTAAGAGTTTGGGTCATCCAAAGTAATTGAGCACAACATGAACCGGTGGTAATGTATTCCGCTTCGGCGGTAGATAAGGACACCGAGTTTTGTTTCTTGGAGGACCAAGACACAAGAGATCTATCAAGAAATTGACATGTACGTGAAGTGGACTTTCTATCAACCTTGTCACCGGCATAGTCCGAGTTGGAGTAGCCAACAAGATCAAAATAAGACCTCTTAGGATACCAAATGCCAAAATTTTGTGTATGGATTAAGTATCTCACTATCCTTCACAACCTTAAGATGACATTCCTTGGGGGGGCGCTTGATATCGTGCACAGATGCACACACTTAGCATAATATCGGGACGGGAGGCACATAGGTATAACAATGAACCAATCATAGAATGGTAAACCTTTTGGTCAACCGGTTTGCCATCCTTAGTCAAGTCAAGATGTCCACTAGTAGGCATGGGTGTATTCATACCTTTGCTTTCTTGCATGTTGAACTTCTTGAATAAGTCCTTGGTGTACTTTGTTTGAGAAACAAAGGTGCCCACCTTAGTTTGCTTGATTTGCAAACCAAGAAAGAACTTGAGTTCACTCATCATAGACATCTCAAACTTCTCCAACATTAGCTTCCCAAACTTTTCACTAAAATGAGGGTTAGTTGAACCAAATATGATATCATCAACATAAATTTGGCACACAAATAATTCACCATTAACCCTTTTAGTAAAAATAGTAGAATCAATCTTTCCAATCTCAAAGACTTTTTCAATAAGGAACTTGGTCAAGCATTTATACCATGCTCTAGGAGCTTGTTTAAGACCATAAAGAGCTTTGTGAAGTTTGTAAACATGATCGGGTTTCTTGAAGGAAATATGCCCTAGAGGCAATAATAAAGTTATTATTTATTTCCTTATATCATTATAAATGTTTATTATTCATGCTAGAATTGTATTAACCGGAAACTTAGTACATGTGTGAATACATAGACAAACAGAGTGTCACTAGTATGCCTCTCCTTGACTAGCTCATTAATCAAAGATGGTTATGTTTCCTAAACCATAGACATGAGTTGTCATTTGATTAACGGGATCACATCATTAGAGAATGATGTGATTGACTTGACCCATCTGTTAGCTTAACACGATGATCATTTAGTTTGTTGCTATTGCTTTCTTCATGACTTATACATGTTCCTATGACTATGAGATTATGCAACTCCTGATTACCGGAGGAACACTTTGTGTGCTACCAAATGTCACAACATAACTGGGTGATTATAAAGGTGCTCTACAGGTGTCTCCGATGGTACTTGTTGAGTTGGCATAGATTAAGAATAGGATTTGTCACTCCGATTGTCGGTGAGGTATCTATGGGCCCTCTCGGTAATGCACATCACTATAAGCCTTGCAAGCAATGCAACTACTGAGTTAGTTGCGGGATGATGCATTATGGAACGAGTAAAGAGACTTGCCAGTAACGAGATTGAACTAGGTATTGAGATACCGACGATCGAATCTCGAGCAAGTAACATACCGATGACAAAGGGAACAACGTATGTTGTTTTGCGGTTCGACCGATAAAGATCTTTGTAGAATATGTAGGAGCCAATATGGGCATCCAGGTTCCGCTATTGGTTATTGACCAGAGAAGTATCTCGGTCATGTCTACATAGTTCTCGAACCCATAGGATCTGCACTCTTAAACGTTCGTTGATGATATAGTATTATATGAGTTATGTATGTTGGTGACCGAATGTTGTTCGGAGTTCCGGATAAGATCACGGACATGACGAGGAACTCCGGAATGGTCCGAAGATAAAGATTGATATATGGGATAATAGTGTTTGGTCTCCGGAAGGGTTCCGGAATTCACCGGAAGGGTTTCCGGATGTTTCCTGAAATGTTTGGGTACGAGAACACTTTATTTGGGCCAAAGGGGAAAGCCCACAAGGTTTTGGAAAGCGCGAAAGGAAGTTTTGCGGAGTCCAGGGGCCAGATGCCAGGGTCCCTGGCGTCTGGGTCCAGACGCCGGGAACCCTGGCGTCTGGCCCTGGAGTCCGAGAAGGACTCTTACCTTTCGGGTGAAACCGACTTTGTGGAGGATTTTACTCCATGTTTCGACCCCAAGGCTCAATATATAAATAGAGGGGTAGGTCTAGCACCCAAGACACATCAAGAAACACCAAGCCATGTGTCGGCTACCCCGTCCCCTCTAGTTTATCCTCCGTCATAGTTTTCATAGTGCTTAGGCGAAGCCCTGCGGAGATTGTTCTTCACCAACACCGTCACCATGCCGTCGTGCTGCCGGAACTCATCTACTACTTTGACCCTCTTGCTAGATCGAGAAGGCGAGGACGTCATCGAGCTGAACATGTGCTGAACGCGGAGGTGTTGTATGTTCGGTACTTGATCGGGACGGATCATGAAGGTGTACGACTACATCAACCGCGTTGATAAACGCTTTGCTTACGGTCTATGAGGGTACGTAGACAACACTCTCCCCTCTTGAAAGAACATGCGGTGCCCCATGTTTGGCTTTGGTAATTGATGACAATCTCTATGGACTAATGGTTGCCTTGAGTTATATTTGAAGGTTTTGTCCATAGGCTTTTCTTGGAGTACATGTGTTGGGTTCAAGGAGAGTTTGTGTCGACCAAGGTGCTATTCAAGGAATTACCTAAAGATTGGTCTTGTGAGAGGTTGATCAAGACTAAGTCAAAGAGTGAATCAAGTTGATCAACCCACAAAGCGTAGAAGATGTACCGAGAGGGATCAAGTGATCCCATGGTATGGTAAGCATTGCCAATTATGCTTTGTGTACTAACCCATGGTCTTCGTGAGGGTTCTTTGTGGGGTTAGGTTGCGGTGTGCAAGTTCAAGTGGAGCATCACAAAGAGATCAAATGCTTGAAGCTTGCCGTCCTTTGTGGTGACAATGGACTTGTGAAGATGTGCGGAGGAGTGGCTCACCCATAGTGGAGTATGGGGGAGCAATCAACCAGTCTTCATCGAGTCAACCCAATCAAGAAAGGTTGCAGTGTGCAAGTTCAAGTGGAGCATCACGAAGAGATCAAATGCTTGAAGCTTGACGTCCTTTGTGGTGACAATGGACTTGTGAAGATGTGCGGAAGAGTGGCTCACCCATAGTGGAGTATGGGGAGCAATCAACCAGTCTTCATCGAGTCAACCCAATCAAGAAAGGTGGTCCAACTTGAGGGAGTCAAGATCGTCATCACCTAGCTCAACTGGACCATGTGCAAGTCAAAGGTTTGCCCTTGGTAGGTTTTCTATTTTACTGGTCTCATGATGGTAGTTGGGAGACCGGGTTATAGGATCGATTGCCATACTATCAAGGGGGGCTCTCAATGAGTAGCTTGATCGTATCATTCATAGAGAGCTCAAACCAGTGCATCCTTGCATCATCTTTATTGGTTCTTGTTTGGTTCTTCTCTTTGTGAGTTTTGGAGCTTATGGTCATCTTGGTGACAAGCTTGAGTTCATCGAAAACGGAGTCCACTCGCATCTTCTATGATGTTTTCGATGTTGGAGGTTTTTGCCGGTTCTTCTCGGTTGGAGGTTTCTCTCCTCTATTTGTTGGCATACCTCCCCTGCCTCTTCTTACTATAACCAGTCACTGTTTTGATGCTACTCGTCGTCTTGTTTCCAACAAGCTTGAGTTTGCTCAATTCGGAGCTCATATGCAGAAGTTATGGCAGTTCTGGTTTTCTTGAGTGTGGTTTTTGTCAGGGTCCCAGCGGTAGTACCGTGGTACCCAGCGGTAGTACCGTTGAGGAGTCGCAAGCGGCAGTACCACTCCGCAGCGGTAGTACCGGCAGTGACTCCGCAGCAGTACTACCGTTGGCTTACCAGGTCCCTACCGCATTGATTCGAGGGGTCTTTTTCTATGTCGGATTGTGCGGTACCTCGCTGCGGCAGTAGTGCGGCAGTACCGCTCCTTAGCGGCAGTGCCGCCCTTCCTCCACGGTAGTACCGCCCGGTCCCTCTTTCCCTTTACCCTTTGTTCTGCGCGGCAGTACCGCCAAGGGAGCGGTAGTACCGCTTAACCCAGTAGTACCGTTGTCTCCTGCGGTACTACCACCCCAAGGTTCATGTTTTGTTGCTCCTTTTCCTTGTTTCTTCCGCCTGAGCGCTAGTACCGCTCATGGAGCGGTAGTACCGCTCGTGTGCGGGCTGAGCACATAACGGTAGGATTTTCCCCCTCCTATAAAAGGGGGTCTTCTTCCCCATTGAACCTTATCCTTTGAGCTCGTGTTCTTCCCCCATTGTTGACCTTCTTCGAGCTTGCTAACTCTCAATCCCTCCATGGATTCTTGCTAGTTTATGAGGGAAAAGAGAGAGGAGATCTAGATCCACATTTCCACCAATCACTTTCTCCTCTATGTGAGGGGAACCCCTTGGATCTAGATCTTGGAGTTCTTTGTGTTCTCTTCCTTGTTCTTCCTCTCATTTTCCTCGGTGGGATTTGAGAGAGAAGGACTTGGGCACTCCGTGTGCCCTTGCCATTGCATTTGGTGCATCGGTTTGAGTTCTCCACATGATACGTGGAAGTTACAAGTTGAGAAGCTTATTACTCTTGGGTGCTTGGTACCCTTGAGCTTGTTCCTCTTGGGTGCTTGGGCGCCCTAGACGGTTGTTGGTGTTCGGAGCTCAATCATTGTGGTGCAAAGCTCCGGGCAAGCGTCGAGGTCTCCAATTAGGTTGTGGAGATCGCCCCGAGCAATTTGACGGGTACCGGTGACCGCCCCCAAGGGTTGCCAAAGTGTACGGGTTCGGTAACCGCCCCCAAGGGTTGCCATTTGTACGGGTTCGGTGACCGCCCTCAAGGGTCCCTTAGTGGAATCACGGCATCTTGCATTGTGCGAGAGTGTGAGGAGATTACGGTGGCCCTAGTGGCTTCTTGGGGAGCATTGTGCCTCCACACCGCTCCAAACGGAGATTAGCATCCGCAAGGGTGTGAACTTCGGGATACATCGTCGTCTCCTCGTGCCTCGGTTATCTCTTACCCGAGCCCTTTACTTATGCACTTTACTCTGTGATAGCCATATTGTTTCTTGTCATATATCTTGCTATCACATAGTTGCTTATCTTTCTTAGCATAAGTTGTTGGTGCACATAGGTGAGCCTAGTTGTTTTAGGTTTTGTGCTTGGCAAAGTAACCGCTAGGTTTATTCCGCATTTGTTCAAGCCTAAATCGTAATTATTTTAAAACGCCTATTCACCCCCCCCCCCTCTAGGCGACATCCACGATCTTTCACCTCTCATTGCTATGCATCACCATGATCCTGCGTGTGCGTAGGAATTTTTTTGAAATTACTATGTTCCCCAACATTTCTTAGGATTAACAAAGCCGGGAGGTTGTTTAACATAAACTTCCTCCTCAATTTCACCATTTAGAAAAGCACTTTTAATGTCCATTTGGTATAAGGCGATATCATGGTGATTAGCATAGGCAAGTAAGATGCGTATGGACTCAAGTCTAGCAACGGGGGCATAGGTCTCACCATAGTCCATACCTTTGACTTGATTGTAGCCTTGGGCAACGAGAAATGCTTTGTTGCGAATGACTTGTCCATCTTCGTCTTGCTTGTTGCGAAACACCCATTTGGTACCGATGATGTTGTGGTTGTTGTCGGGCTTCTCGACCAATGTCCACACTTGGTTTCTCTCAAAGTTGTGTAGCTCTTCATGCATGTAATTTATCCAATCCGGATCTTCCAATGCTTCTTCAACCTTCATAGGTTCAATGCTAGAGATGAATGAATAGTGTTCACAAAAATTTGCCAAACAAGTTTTAGAGCGAGTGATTCTCCCGGCTTGGATATCATTGAAGATTTGCTTGATGGCATGGTCTCTTGTGGCTCTTGCTCAAACTCGTGAGAGCTTTTTCTTGGGTTGGGGTGGAACATCTTCTTCATCACCTTGCTCTTCTTCTTGGCCTTCTTCATTTTTGATGTTGTCGTTCTCTTGTATAGGTGGAGAAGGAGGTTGATGAGGTTCATCTTGGTGTACTTCCTCGTTTTCTTCATCTTGGCGTGTCCCACTTGTGGATGCTTCCATGTCAACTCTTGGTTCACCTTGTCGTGAGGTAGAAGCTTCCACTTGGATGGACGAGGGTACTCTCCTTCACCTCCGTTGGACAAATCTTGCGAATAGACAAGTCTTGGATTGCTTCCGAAGGGTCTTTGTCTCCTACATCAATTCGCAATTGCTCTACTTGCGAGCCATTAGATTCATCAAACTTCACATCTACTGTCTCTTCAACCTTTCAAATGAAGTTGTTGTAGACACGGTAAGTGTGAGAGTTTGAGCCATAACCAAGTAGGAAACCTTCATGAGATTTAGGAGCAAATTTAGAATGACGATGCTATCAAGAATATAGCACTTTGATCTGAATACCCGAAAGTATCCAACTTGGGGTTTGTTACCAGTGAGAAGCTCATATGCCATCTTGCCGAGTAGCTTGTGAAGATACAAGCGATTTGTTGCATGACAAGCTGTCTCAACTGCTTCCGCCCAAAAGTATTTTGGCGTCTTGTACTCATTAAGAACCGTTCTCGCCATCTCAATAAGAGTCTGGTTCTTCCTCGCAACAACTCCATTTTGTTGAGGTGTGTACGTAGCTGAGAACTCGTGTGAAATCCCTTCTTCATCAAGAAAGGTATCCACACTTGCGTTCTTGAACTCCGTTCTGTTGTCACTGCGAACCTTCTTGATCTTCACTTCAAATTGATTTTGGGCCTTCCTAGAGAATTTCTTGAAGATCTTTTGGACCTGTGATTTATCATCAAGAAAGAACACCCACGTAAATCTTGAAAAATCATCGACTATGACTAAACCAAATGAGTTTCCACCAAGACTTTTGTAGGCATTGGGACCAAAGAGATCCATATGAAGTAGCTCGAGCGGTCTTCTCGTGGCCATGATGTTCTTCACGGGGTGGCTTCCTCCAACTTTTTTCCTGCTTGACAAGCACTGCACAATCTATCCTTGTCAAATATAATATCTTTTACTCCAAGGATATGATCACCTTTAATTAGCTTATCAAGATTTCGCATGCCCACATGACCTAACCTTCTATGCCACAACCAACCTTTAGAAGATTTAGCAATTAAACAAGTTCTAGGTTGAGCCTTTTTAGTGAAATCAACAATGTAAAGATCACCTCCACGAATACCGGTAAAGACCGTATTGTGGTTATCTCTATGGAACACTTGGCAATCTACTTCAGTAAATAGGATATTGAATCCAAAGTCAGCAAGTCTAGATACGGAAAGTAAATTGTAGCCAAGAGATTCAACGGGCATAACATTTTGTATGGAGCTGTCATGTGAGATGGCCACCTTACCAAGGCCAACCACCTTACCCTTTGAGTTATCACCAAAAGTGACATACTTTCGAGGGTCGTCGTTTTCAGCAAGCTCCCAAAACATATCCCTATCTCCGGTCATGTGGTTGGTACATCCACTATCAAGGACCCATTCCTTTCCTCCAGCCATGTAGCCGGGAAGATTAGCCATAAGACCAAAGCATCTCATAGGCTCAGCGAGATCAAAGTCACTATCATCATCCTCATCATAGTATCCATCTTCAACATCATCTTGTGATGGATAAATTCCTAGAGAGAGTGATTCATTAGATAAATGATCATCACAATATTCATCTTTATGAATTCTAATGGCTTTGGAGATGATATTGCTAATGATTCCAACATCTCCTTTGGCACGCATGAGGTTAGTAAGCTCAAACAAACAATCACCAAACTTAGGATCATTGGAATTCATCTTACTCAAGGCAATAGACTTATGAAGAATTTCATCTAAGTTTTGCAAGGAATAGTTTTGAAATCGTTCATCAAGAAATTTCCATATGGTGTAGGCGCAATCAAGAGTAGGCAAGCAACCAAGCAAATTTCTAGGCAAACCTCTAGTAATAAGATTAACAGTTCTAAGGTTGCGGATCATGCCAATAGACTCATCAAGGGTAGGATGCATAGGATCAACATGAGGTGCACAAGGCTAGTAATGTACTTGTTCAAATGGTATTCATTGAAAATCTCAAGCATCTCAATTTTCCACTCATGAAAGAACTCTCCATCAAGTAGAGGCACTCTACGTCTAAGACTCCCCAACGTAGACTCATCCATCTTCCTCCAATGGTGATTAAACCAAAGCAATGGAGACCAAAGCTCTGATACCAATTGAAAGGATCGAGAAGAGGTGTCTAGAGGGGGCGGTGAATAGACTCTTAACAAAGAAAAGTAGCAATTTTAAGTTCTTCAAGTTAAGGTGAAGTTTTAGCAGAAGTTTAAACATTCACAATACATTTGAAGCAAGCATGTCAATAGTATATGAGCAGCAGAAAGTAAAGCATGCAAGTTGCAACAATGTAAAGGGATGGGATTGGAGTATGCAAACGCAATTGGAGACACGGAGATTTTTGGCATGGTTCCGATAGGTGGTACTATCGTACATCCACGTTGATGGAGACTTCAAACCATGAAGTCCTCAAACTACGGTCATCACCGGTAAGTATCCCGATTATTGTCACTTCGGGGTTGCCGGATCATAACACATAGTAGGTGACTATAGACTTGCAAGATAGGATCAAGAACTCACATATATTCATGAAAACATAATAGGTTCAGATCTGAAATCATGGCACTCGGGCCCTAGTGACAAGCATTAAGCATAGCAAAGTCATAGCAACATCAATCTCAGAACATAGTGGATACTAGGGATCAAACCCTAACAGAACTAACTCGATTACATGATAAATCTCATCCAACCCATCACTGTCCAGCAAGCCTACGATGGAATTACTCAGGCACGGCGGTGAGCATCATGAAATTGGTGATGGAGGATGGTTGATGATGACGACGGCGACAAATCCCCCTCTCCGGAGCCCCAAACGGACTCCAGATCAGCCCTCCCGAGAGGTTTTAGGGCTTGGCGGCGGCTCCGTATCGTAAAACGCGATGATTTCTTCTCTCCTATTTTTTTCTCTCTGAAAGCAAATATATAGAGTTGAAGTTGGCGCCGGAGGGCATCCAGGGGGCCCAAGAGGTAGGGGGCGCGCCCTAGGGGGGGCGCCCCCCCACCCTCGTGAACAGGGTGTGGGCCCCCTAGTCTTCATCTTTGGTGAGGATTTTTTATTATTTTTTCTAAAATGTTCCGTGGAGTTTCAGGTCATTCCAAGAATATTTGTTTTCTGCACATAAAACAACACCATGGCAATTCTGCTGAAAACAGCGTCAGTCCAGGTTAGTTCCATTCAAATCATACAAGTTAGAGTCCAAAACAAGGGCAAAAGTGTTTGGAAAAGTAGATACGAAGGTGACGTATCAACTCCCCCAAGCTTAAACCCTTGCTTGTCCTCAAGCAATTCAGTTGACAAACTGAAAGAAAGAAAGAAAAACTTTACAAACTCTGTTTGCTCTTGTTGTTGTAACTATGTCAAGCCAGTATTCAAGTTTTCAGCATAGATCATAACTAACCACATTTGCAATAATTCTCAGGTCTCATAATTACTCATATCAATAGCATAATCAACTAGCAAGTCATAATAATAAATCTCAGATGACAACACTTTCTCAAAACAATCATAATATGATATAACAAGATGGTATCTCGCTAGCCCTTTCTGAGACCGCAAAACATAAATGCAGAGCACCTTTAAAGATCAAGGACTGACTAGACATTGTAATTCATGGTAAAAGAGATCCAATCATAGTCACACCCAACATAGATTAATAGTGATGAATGCATATGACAGTTGTGCTCTCTAGCTAGTGCTTTTTAATAAGAGGGTGATGACTCAACATAAAAGTAAATGGATAGGCCCTTCACAGAGGGAAGCAGGGATTTGTAGAGGTGCCAGAGCTCGGTTTTGCAATAGAGATAAATTGTATTTTGAGCGGTATACTTTCATTGTCAATGTAGCAACTAAGAGATGGTGATATCTTCCATGCTAAACACATTATAGGCGGTTCCCAAACAGAATGGTAAAGTTTATACTCCCCCTCCACCAACAAGCATCAATCCATGGCTTGCTCGAAACAACGAGTGCTTCCAACATACATCAGGTCCCAGAGGGAGTTTTCTTTGCAATTAATTTTGATTTAGTTTGCATAAAGCATGGGACTGGGCATCCCGGTGACCAGCCATTTTCTCGTGAGTGAGGAGCGGAGTCCACTCCTCTTGAGAATAACCCGCCTAACACAGAAGATAAGGACAGCCTTGGTTGATACATGAGCTATTCGAGCATACAAAACAGAATGTTTATTTGAAGGTTTAGAGTTTGGCACATACAAATTTACTTGGAACGGCAGGTAGATACCGCATATAGGAAGGTATAGTGGACTCATCTAGAGTAACTTTGGGGTTTAAGGGATTGGATGTACAAGCAGTATTCCCGCTTAGTACAGGTGAAGGCTAGCAAAAGACTGGGAAGCGACCAACTAGAGAGCGACAACAGCCATGTACATGCATTAAAATTAATAAACATTGGATGCAAGCATGAGTAGGATATAATCCACCATGAACATAAATATCGTGAAGGCTATGTTGATTTGTTTCAACTACATGCGTGAACATGTGCCAAGTCAAGTCACTTAAATCATTCAAAGGAGGATACCACCCCATCATACCACATCATAACCATCTCAATAGCATGTTGGCACACAAGGTAAATCATTATAACTCATAGCTAATCAAGCATGGCACAAGCAACTATGATCTCTAATTGTCATTGCAAACATGTTTATTCATAATAAGCTGAATCAAGAATGAGGGACTCGTCATATTTACAAAAACAAAAGAGGTCGAGTTCATACCAGCTTTTCTCATCTCAGTCAGTCCATCATATGTCATCATAATTGCCTTTCACTTGCACGACCGAACGGGGTGAATAATAATAAGAGTGCACGTGCATTGGACTAAGCTGGAATCTGTGAGCATTCAATAAACAGGAGAAGACAAGGCAATATGGGCTCTTGGTTAAATCAAGAATAATGCATATAAGAGCCACTTCAACAATTTAATTAAGGTCTTCTCCAACTGACCCCCAAAGAAAAGAAAAGAAATAAAACTATTTACACGGGAAAGCTCCCAACAAGCAAAAAGAAGAACGGGAAATATTTTTGGGTTTTCTTTTTAATTATTACTACTACAGCAGAAAAATAAACTACTACTAATTTTTTTGGTTTTTCTTAAGGTTTAACAAACATACAAGAAGAAAGTAGGAAAAAGAAAATAAACTAGCATGGATATTACAGTGAAAGAGTATGAGCACCGACATCTAGTAATGAGTGTGTGTGAACATAAATGTAATGTCGGTGAGAAATACGTACTCCCCCAAGCTTAGGATTTTGGCCTAAGTTGGTCTATTGCCAGGGATAGCCTGGATGATATCCATAATAATAGTTCTTGGGGTCGTACTGTGATGAGGAAGAAGAAGGCTCCGATTGCCACTGGCTGGCAATCATCTCCGGATCCCACTGATAGTTAGGCTGTCGTGAAGGATCAAATTGTGGTTCCGGTTCTGGCTCCTTGGCTGGTGCAGGGTTCCGGTAGGCGTGAGTAGCTGTCAACGGAACAAGGTACGTGCCTACAGTCAAATCAAACAAAGAAGGAGCAGGCAGGATAATAGTCTCAGGATGATGTTTGTTAAAGAACAATTGATATTTAAGCTCTCCTGCCCTATTCTTAACAATAAAATCATGTGCCACCATATTTCTATGATCTAGATAAAGACGGGGTAGCACCTTTTCTTCCTTCTTAGCATGCCTAATAGGTATGTTAAAATGTACGGCTAGGCGTGTAGCATAGATGCCTCCAAAGATGGGGCCTTTGGTACGGTTCATACTTAACCGTCTAGCAATAATACCGCCCATACTAAAAGTGTTATCACTGTATAAACCGTGGAGTAGAATAATTATATCAGGGATACTAAGGTTTCAATAGTTTCCGCGTCCAATTAAACAACGACTAGCAAATAATGCAAAGTAACGTAAAACAGGAGAATGTATGCTAGTGATTCGTGCATCAGAAACCTTCCTAGTTTCTCCTACAGTGATAGTATCAATAAACCCAACCACATCATCATGATGTGGTTCTTCTGTCTTGCCCTCAAAAGGGACTAAACAAATCCGACAGAAATCATAAAGTGACATCTCCTTATGCTCATCATATAAATGAAACTCCACCGTACGTGGTGAGTTCCTAGAATGAAAATGAAAGTTTTGCACAAAAGTATTTGTGAGTAAGAGATACTGATCGCATTGGTCGTGGAGGAAAGCGGTGAGGCCTGCATTGTGAGCCAATTCATGAAAATCTTCATAGATACTGGTTGCTCTCAAGAAATCATCACAAGGCCATTCACACGCCCGAATCTCCGCGGTGCGCGGCAAATTATACTTAGGCTTTGGTGCCTTTTCCTTCGAGCTTTGGCTCGATGAGCCCCTCAAAAATCTCCTCATTATTTTTCTGAAATAATCTGAAATTCTTAGTAACTTCAAACAAAAGTGAACCAACTTCAATAATATTGATGGCAACTACTCCTACAAGTGCCTAGGGCCTATATCATGCATCAAAACTACCTGGAACCATATAAATTTGACATGCAAGCTCAAGAACAGGGTCACCTAAGCAGCAAAAATTTGAAAAGAATAAAGCACTAGAACAAAAACTAATTGGACCAATGGAGGAGTCACATACCAAGGAAGAATCTCCCCAAGCAGTTTTGCGAGAGGTGCTTTGAGCAAGGAGATCGAAAATCACAGCAAAAGTGGCTGGAACTCGTGCTTGAGTTGGTTTTTCGGGTTTGTGTGAGACAGAGGAAGAAGATGGGTGCTGGGATAAGTGGAGGAGGGCCACCATGGGCCCACGAGGCAGGGGGCGCGCCCTAGAGGGGGGGCGCGCCCACCACCCTCGTGGCCAGGTGGCAGCTCCTCCCGCGGTAATTTTTGCACAGTAAATCCTCAAATATTCCCAAAAAAACTCATATTAAATTGGCATGTAATTCTAAGGACTTTTATTTTTGGGCTATTTTTATATTGCACGGATAAGTCAGGAAACAGACAGAAAAATACTATTTTTACTTTATTTCTACTAATTAACAGAAAATATAGAGAGGGTACAGAAGGTTGTGCTTCTAGTTTCATCCATCTCATGCTCATCAAAAAGAATCCACTAACAAGGTTGATCAAGTCTTGTTAACAAACTCATTCCGGTAATCATGAAACTGGAGAAATTTCGAATAACACTAGGTTACCTCAAGAGGGATATGCACATCCCCTATAACAAGTATATCATATTTCTTTTTGACAGTAGGAAGAGGAAATTCAAAACCTCTAATTATAATCGATGGAATTTTTCCAATGGAGTTGATACTATGAACTTGAGGTTGTTTCCTCGGAAAGTGTACCGTATGCTCATTACCATTAACATGAAAGGTGACATTGCCTTTGTTGCAATCAATAATAGCCCCTGCAGTATTAATAAAAGTTCTTCCAAGAATAATAGACATACTATCATCCTCGGGAATATCAAGAATAACAAAGTCCGTTAAAATAGTAACGTTTGCAACCACAACAGGCACATCCTCACAGATACCGACAGGTATAGCAGTTGATTTATCAGCCATTTGCAAAGATATTTCAGTAGGTGTCAACTTATTCAAGTCAAGTCTATGATATAAAGAGAGAGGCATAACACTAACACCAGCTCCAAGATCACATAAAGCAGTTTTAATATAATTTCTTTTAATGGAGCAAGGTATAGTAGGTACTCCGGGATCTCCAAGTTTCTTTGGTATTCCACCCTTAAAAGTATAATTAGCAAGCATGGTGGAAATTTCAGCTTCCGGTATCTTTCTTTTATTAGTAATGATATCCTTCATATATTTAGCATCAGGATTTGTTTTGAGCACATCAGTTAATCGCATACGCAAAAAGATAGGCCTAATCATTTTAGCAAAGCGCTCAAAATCCTCATCATCATCCTTTTTCTTGGATGGTTTCGAAGGAAAAGGCATGGGTTTCTAAACCCAAGGTTCCCTTTCTTTACCATGTTTCCTAGCAACAAAGTCTCTTTTATCATAATGTTGATTCTTTGATTGTGGGTTATCAAGGTCAACAGCAGGTTCAATTTCTACATCACTATCATTACTGGGTTAAGCATCATCATGAACATCATTATTAATATTTTCATTAGGTTCATGTTCATTACTAGATTGTGTTTCGGCATCAGACATAGATATATCATTTGGATTATCAGGTGGTTCAGCAATAGGTTCACTAGAAGTTTGCACAGTTCTATCATTTTTCTTCTTCTTCTTTTTAGAAGAACTAGGAACATCAATATTATTTCTTTGAGAATCTTGCTGGATTCTCTTAGGGTGGCCTTCAGGATACAAAGGTTCCTAAGTCATTCTACCAGTTCTAGTAGCCACTCTAACAGCATAATCATTTTTCTTACTATTCATTTCATCAAGCACTTCTTTTTGAGCCTTAAGTACTTGTTCTACTTGAGTGGTAACCATAGAAGCATGTTTGCTAACAAGTTTAAGTTCACCTTTAATATTAGCCATATAATCACCCAAGCGTCTAATCATATAAGCATTTTCTTTTAATTGTCTACCAAAATAAGCATTGAAGTCGTCTTGCTTAAACATAAAGTTATCAAACTCATCCAAGCACTGACTAGCAATTTTAGTAGGAGGAACTTCAGCTTTATCATATCTATAGAGAGAATTTACCTTTACTACCTGTGTCGGGATATCGGGACCAGGAGGTTCTTCAATAAATAAAGAATTGAGATCATATGTTTCTTCAATAGGCGGTATATTAAGACCATGTATTTCTTCAATAGGAGGTAAATTCTTAACATATTCAGCTTTAATACCTTTTTCTTTCATAGATTTATTTGCCTCTTGCATATCTTCGGGACTGAGGAATAGAACACCTCTCTTCTTCAGAGTTGGTTTAAGAATAGGCTCAGTAATTGGAGCAGGAGCTGGCTCAGGAGGTGGCTCAGGAGGTGCCCAATTATTTTCATTTGTCAACATATTATTCAATAGAATTTCAACTTCATCTGGTGTTCTTTCCCTGAAAAGAGAACCAGCACAACTATCCAGGTAATCTCTGGAAGCATCGGTTAGTCCATTATAAAAGATATCAAGTATTTTGGGTTTATTAAGAGGATGATCAGGCAAAGCATTAAGCAACTTGAGAAGCCTCCCCCAAGCTTGTGGGAGACTCTCTTCTTTAATTTGCATGAAGTTGTATATTTCCCTCAAAGCAGCTTGTTTCTTATGAGCAGGGAAATATTTAGCAGAGAAGTAATAAATCATATCCTGGGGACTACGCACACAACCAGGATCAAGAGAATTAAACCATATCTTAGCATCACCCTTTAATGAGAACGGAAATATTTTCAGTATATAAAAGCAACGCGATCTCTCATCATTAGTGAACAGGGCAGCTATATCATTTAACTTAGTAAGATGTGCCACAATAGTTTTAGATTCATAGCCATAAAACGGATCAGATTCAACCAAAGTAATTATATCAGGATCAACAGAGAATTTATAATCCTTATCCGGAACACATATAGGTGAAGTAGCAAAAGCAGGTTCGGGTTTCATTTTATCTCTAAGTGATTCTTTGTTCCATTTAACTAATAACCTCTTAAGCTCATATCTATCTTTGCAAGCTAAAATAGCGGCAGAAGATTCCATATCAAAAAGATAACCCTCAGGAATAACAGGCATATTTTCATCATCACTATCATCATCGTATTCAGATTCAATAATTCCTTTTTCTCTAGCCCTAGCAATTTGTTCATCAAGAAATTCACCAAGGGGCACAGTAGTATCAGGCATAGAAGCAGTTTCATCATAAGTTCATGCATAGCAGAAGTGGCATCATCAATAACATGCGACATATCGGAATGAATAACAGAAGCAGGTGTAGGTGTCGCAAACTTACTCAGAACAGAAGGCGAATCAAGTGCAGAGCTAGATGGCAGTTCCTTACCTCCCCTCATAGTTGAGGGATAGATCTTGGTTTTTAGATCTCTCAAGTTCTTCATAGTGATAAGCAGATATAAATCCCAAGTGACTCAAAGAATAGAGCTATGCTCCCCGGCAACGGTGCCAGAAATAAGTCTTGATAACCCACAAGTATAGGGGATCGCAACAGCTTTCGAGGGTAGAGTATTCAACCCAAATTTATTGATTCGACACAAGGTGAGCCAAAGAATATTCTCAAGTATTAGCAGCTAAGTTGTCAATTCAACCACACCTGGAAACTTAGTATCTGCAGCAAAGTGTTTAGTAGCAAAGTAATATGATAGTGGTGATAGCGGCAACAAAAGTAAAGACAGCAAAAGTAATGTTTTTGGTATTTTGTAGTGATTGTAATAGTAGCAGCGGGAAAGTAAATAAGCGTAAACCAGTATATGGAAAACTCGTAGGCACCGGATCAGTGATGGATAATTATGCCGGATGCGGTTCATCATGTAACAGTCATAACATAGGGCGACACAGAACTAGCTCCAATTCATCAATGTAATGTAGGCATGTATTCCGTATATAGTCATACGTGCTTATGGAAAAGAACTTGCATGACATCTTTTGTCCTACCCTCCCGTGGCAGCGGGGTCCTATTGGAAACTAAGGGATATTAAGGCCTCCTTTTAATAGAGAACCGGAACAAAGCATTAACACATAGTGAATACATGAACTCCTCAAACTATGGTCATCATCGGGAGTGGTCCCGATTATTGTCACTTCGGGGTTGCCGGATCATAACACATAGTAGGTGACTATAGACTTGTAAGATAGGATCAAGAACTCACATATATTCATGAAAACATAATAGGTTCAGATCTGAAATCATGGCACTCGGGCCCTAGTGACAAGCATTAAGCATAGCAAAGTCATAGCAACATCAGTCTCAGAACATAGTGGATACTAGGGATCAAACCCTAACAAAACTAACTCGATTACATGATAAATCTCATCCAACCCATCACCGTCCAGCAAGCCTACGATGGAATTACTCACGCACGGCGATGAGCATCATGAAATTGGTGATGGATGATGGTTGATGATGACGACGGCGATGAATCCCCCTCTCCGAAGCCCCGAAGGGACTCCAAATCGGCCCTCCCGAGAGGTTTTAGGGCTTGGCGGCGGCTCCGTATCGTAAAACGCTTTGATTTCTTCTCTACTATTTTTTTCTCTCCGAAAGCAAATATATAGAGTTGGAGTTGGCGTCAGAGGGCATCCAGGGGGCCCACGAGGTAGGGGGCGCCCCCACCCTCGTGAACAGGGTGTGGGCCCTCTAGTCTTCATCTTTGGCGAGTATTTTTTATTATTTTTTCTAAGATGTTCCGTGGAGTTTCAGGTCATTCCGAGAATATTTGTTTTCTGCACATAAAACAACACCATGGCAATTCTGCTGAAAACAGCGTCAGTCCGGGTTAGTTCCATTCAAATCATACAAGTTAGAGTCCAAAACAAGGGCAAAAGTGTTTGGAAAAGTAGATACGACGGAGATGTATCAGTTCTCTCTCAGAAAATGTATGCTGGAAGTGTAGGCACGTTCTGATGGCTCTCTCCACGAATGAAGAGTTGGTGGAGGGGTATAAATAGCCTCCACACAAAATCTAGCCATTACACACAAATCACCAAACTCGGTGGGACCGAATCGACAAACTCGGTCAGACCGATTTAGTTCAAAACGTGAACGTTAGGCTTTTCGGTGGGACCAATATGATCAACTCGGTGGGACCGTTGTGCTAGGGTTAGGGTAAAACCTAAACTCGGTTTGACCGATTACACAAACTCGCTGGAACCGATTTTGGTAATAAGCTAAATAGAGAGTTGGTCAGGCAAACTCGATGGGACCAATTGCTTATCTCGGTGGGACCAAAATAATTGCAACAGACAACAAAGAGTTTGCAAGCCCATCTCGGTGAGACCGAGATCCCATCGGTGAGATTAAATTGATTAGGGTTTCTGGCAGTGGCTATGTCAAGTGAACTCGGTGGTGCCGGATAGATCAAATCAGTGGGGCCAAGTTCGACTTTTGGTTTGGGAAAGATGTGTAAATGAGACAGTGGCTAAGGACTTTGGAGCATATCACTAAGCATTTTGAGCAAGCAAGCCATTAAGAAACACCTCATCCCCTTTTAATAGTACTGGCTTTCCTATGGACTCAATGTGATCTTAGATCACTAAAATGAAAATAAAGAGTCTTGAGCTTGAGCCAATCTTTGTCCTTAGCATCTTGAAGGGGTTCCACACCCTCTTGTCCAAGCCACTCCACTATTGAACTCATCTAAAATATACTAGATAAAAGTATTAGTCCAACAAGAGATATGTTGACATTAATTACCAAAACCACCCAGGGAGCACTTGTGCTTTCACCATTATAATTGCACAAACTATTACCTGCATATCCTTTGAAAACAGTTGAGTAACTCCCGCAAGTCCGTCCCGGGCAGCTCGGATATATGCATCCACGGAGCTAAGTGTGGTAAATTCCTGTTCAGAGAAAGCTGGAGCGCGCATAGCTTCTTTCAGTCGACGATGATTCATTACGCTCTCCACCTCAGAATTCGTGACGGATACATCATCCGAATCCTCTTGAAGAGGTGGAGCCGGCGCGATATCAGCTCTCGTCTGAGTTGACGAGTTCGATGCTGGATTAGCTGACATTCGGATAGCAGGGCATTTTCCAATGGTCTGCTGTGTACTCATCCTGGAATAAAAGTAGAGGAGAAGTTTAAACAATCTAAATTTATGCTTAGGCATATATCAAAGTAAATACCTCTTCGAAGGAGGAGAAGGCTCAACGGCGCTCCTGGTTTCCTTTCATTTCAAATGATCGCCCCGCATAGAGGCCGCCCTCGAGGTAGTACGGCTTGCCGAACACCGATCCTATGAAGTACAATTTAGTGCGAAGGATAAGGTGCAAGTAAGGGGCTCTTTTTGAAGAAAGCTTTTTGAATACTTACGATGGAGAAGGATTAGGGCCGGGGGTTGTCGGCTGTAATAGCCACTTCCAAGTCATCAAGGCTCGCCTGATAAAATACCCCGTCATCGAACTCTATGTATATATCTGGATCCTCGCAGAAGCCAGGGTCTTTGTCGCGGTTATGATCCTATGGTTGTGGGGAAGGACAATGAACATCCTCAATCATTTTCCTCCATGTCTACTACGCAACTTTATTCTTGTAGACACGTGTTGGGCCTCCAAGCGCAGAGTTTTGTAGGACAGTAGCAATTTTCCCTCAAGTGGGTGACCTAAGGTTTATCAATCCGTGAGAGGTCTAGGATGAAGATGGTCTCTCTCAAACGGCCCTGCAACCAAATACAAGAAATCTCTTGTGTCCCCAACACACCCAATACAATGGCAAATTGTATAGGTGCACTAGTTCGGCGAAGAGATGGTGATAAAAGTGTAATATTGATGGTAGAAATATGTTTTTATAATCTGAATAAATAAAAACAGCAAGGTAGCAAATAGTAAACATGCATAGAAACGGTATTGCAATGCTTAAAAATGAGGTCTAGGGTCTGTACTTTCGCTAGTGCAATCCCTCAACGGTGCTAACATAGTTGGATCATATGATTATCCCTCAAAGTGTAATAAAGAATCACTCCCGGGTTCCTATTAGCGGAGAACAAAAGATAGAATTTTTGTAGGTTACGAGACCACCTCAAAGCTATTCTTTCCGTTCGATCTATTCAAGAGTTCGTACTAGAATAACACCAAAGAAAATTCATATTCATAATACTCGATCCACACAAAGAACTACAAAGAGACCCCGAAGTTTCTATCGGAGAAAAACATGCATCAACCCCTATGCATAGATTACCCCAATATCACCGCGGGAATCCGCAAGTTTAGTGCCAATACACATATCAAGTGAATCAATATGATACCCCAATTGTCACTTCAAGTATTCATATTGCAATATATATATATATATCATGTGTTCTCATCTCTGAATATTCAATTCGACAAGACAAAACTTTAAAGGGGTAAAGATTCAATTCGTCATAACAAGAGTATAGAGGGTAGAAACATCATATGGTCCATCTATATTAACAAAGCTCATGATATAGGTCACGAGAGAGAGAGAGAGATTAAACACATAGCTACTAGTACAAACCCTTAGACCCGAGGGTGGACTACTCCCTCCTCATCGTGGTGGCCGCCTGGATGATGAAGATGGCCACCGGAGATGATTCCCTCCTCCGGAAGGGTGCTGGAACGGGTCTAGATTGGTTTTCGGTGGCTACAGAGCCCCGCGGCGGTAGAACTTCTGATCTAGGTTAACCCCGAGGGGTTTCAGAATATTTGGGAATTTATAGTGCAAAGAAGGGGTACGGGAGGCCACCGAGGTGGGCACAACCCACCTGGGTGCGCCAGGGGGGCCTAGCGCACCCTGGTGGGTTGTGCCCCCCTCGGGGCACCCCCAGGTGCTGCTCTGGCTCATCGGGAGTCTTCTAGCCCATAAAAAATCCACAAAAAGTTTCGCGGTGTTTGGACTCCGTTTGATATTGATTTTCTGCGATGTAAAAAACAAGCAAAAAGCAACAACTCGCACTGGACACTGGGTCAATAGGTTAGTCCCAAAAAATGATATAAAGTTGCTACAAAATGATTGTAAAACATCCAAGAATGATAAAATAACATCATGAATACTTCATAAATTATAGATACGTTGGAGACGTATCAGCATCCCCAAGCTTAATTCCTACTCGTCCTCGAGTAGGTAAATGATAAAAGAAATAATTTATGAAGTGTGAATGCTAGCAAAGTGCATAAGTTTGATCAATGACAATTTCAATCACTTTTCCTAGCATCATAACAGCAATTCTTTCTTATAAAACTTCTCATGTTATAGTGGCAATCCATTCACATGTTAAGGTTCACGCAATGAATTCTCTTGAAACTCAACAACCTATGTTCTCAGTCACCAAGCAATTACAATTCAACTTATTCAATAGAGTTTAAGTAAGAGCTCCACATACTCAACCATCATATAGTCTTCTATGATTGCTAACACTCACCTTGTACACATGAGCAAAACGTTTCAACCGGACACATAGAAATATGGGAGCTTATTATTTTTCCTCCCAACGTATTCACCTCAACGGTGATGTCAACAATAATAACTCATGCTACCCATATTCAACTGGACATATGTGCCTAGATCTTTTCTCACCACATGATGCTTTCCAAAAGAGAAAAATAAAAAGGAATAGAAAGAAACTTTGACTCTTGCATGAAAGTAAATACATAAAAGTAAAAGATAGGCCCTTCGCAGAGGGAAGTAGGGATTTGTAGAGGTGCCAGAGATCAAAGCGAAAATTGAGAGATAAAAATATTTTGAGAGGCATACTTTTCCCACCAACGAAAACGACTTAGAGCGCCCAACACTTTCCATGCTAGATATATCATAGGCGGTTCCCAAATAGAAAATAAAGTTTATTCCTTTTTCCACCATACTTTCACTTTCCATGGCTAGCCGTATCCACGGGTGCCCTCCATACCAACACTTTCCAAGGAATTTATTATTGGACAACATAAAGTAAATTCATTTTTCATTTCGGGACTAGGCATCCCTAATACCTTTGCCTTCCTCTCATGCAATGACATGTGAATAAACACTCATCATGAGAATAACACATCTAGCATGGAAAATATTGGCCACCCCTCACCGCCTCGCGAGCGGTACGAGCACACAAAAGAGAAATCTATTTTTGAAAATTAGAGATGGCACATACAAATTTGCTTAGAATGGCATAGAAATACCACATATAGGTAGGTATGGTAGACTCTTGAAAATAAGATTTGGGTTTAAGGATTTTTGGATGCACAAGTAGTATCTCTACTTGGTGCGGAATTTTTAGCTAGCAAAGATGGGGAGCAAGCACCACATGTTGAAGGATCTATGACAATATAACTTCTATGTGAGTATGAACAAACATAAACCATTACGTTGTCTTCCTTGTCCAACATCAACAATTTTTTCATATAATATTTTGATGGGGGCTCACAATCACAAAAGATTTCCATGATAGTGTATTTGCATGTGAAAGTTCTCTTCCTTATACTAATTATTCGTTGATTGCTTGTATGATCAATATTGTGATTGCCAAGCCTCAACAGATTTCACTTTCTAAACCCAATGTGAAGCTACCACTAGGCATGATATAATTTCAACTTCATGACATTCAATTTATTCAACAATTTAATCATAGGATATAAGTGAAGCACAAGAGTAAATGACATAGAAAAGAGCTCGTTGACGGAATGTGAATGCCGCTTACTTAGCCTTCTTGGAAACTATTTGAGGACTCTATTTTATTTAAATCTTTCAGATCTTAGTATTTTATTAAAACAGTAAGAAAAATGCACAACTCATGTGAAGAAGCAAAAACTTAGGCTCAACCGATACTAACCGATAATTGTTGAAGAAGAAAGGTGGGATGCCTACTGGGGCATACCCAAGCTTAGATGCTTGAGACTTCCTGGAATATTATCTTAGAGTGCCTTGGGCATCCCCAAGCTTGAGCTTTTGTGTCTCCTTAATTCCTTTTCATATCATGGTTTTCCTAAATCTTAAAAACTTCATCCACACAAAACTCGACAAGAACTCGTGAGATAAGTTAGTATAAACCAATGCAAAAACCTTATCATTATCTACTGTAGAAAATCACTAAAATTATTATTCAAAATTGCATACTAAATTCCTCTACATATTTAAAACTCCTATCCTCAAATAGGATCATTAAACAAGCAAACATATGCAAACATAACAGCAATCAGCCAAAACAGCACGGTCTGTAAAGAATGCAAGAGTATCAATACTTATTAAACTCCAAATATTATGAAAATTTACCGCACTATAAAAATTTTATCAGATCTAATTTTTCAAAAAGTTTCAACATTTTATCACATTCTTACTTTTCTAGGGAATTTTTGCAACAGCGGTGAACTTTCTATTTTCAAACAGCAACATGTATACTTGCAAAATAAGCATGATAAAGGCTATCATTGCCACTTTTATTGAAATAAAAGATGCAAAAAATTATTCTAAATAACAGCAAGCAAATCCTAACTAAATAAATTGATGCTCCAAGCAAAACTCATATCATGTGACGAACGAAAACATAGCTCCAAGTGAGGTTACCGATAATGTTGGAGACGAAAGAGGGGATGCCTTCTGGGGCATCCCCAAGCTTAGTTGCTTGGATCTTCCTTGAATATTACCTTGGGGTGCCTTGGGAATCCCCAAGCTTAGGGTATTATCACTCCTTATTCTCCTCATATCGACATCTCACCCAAAACTTGAAAACTTCAATCACACAAAACTTAACAGAACTTCGTGAGGTAGGTTAGTATGATAAAGAGCAAACCATTTCACTTTGGGACTTTCAAAGACAAGATTCATAATTGTTTCCACACAATGCCTACTGTAGCATATCATTTCCACAGTTTATATTGAGCAATATAAGCCGTAGAAACAAGAAAACAAGCAAACTATGCATTGAAAACAGAATCTATCAAAAACAGAATAATCTGTAGTAATCTGTACTCCAACCATACTTCTGCTACTCCAAAAATTCTGAAAAATTAGGACAACCTAGATAATTTGTCTATTAATATTCTACAAAAATAATCAGCATTTTATAACGCTTCTGCTAAAAATGAGAATTATTATCGTGAGCACAAAATTTTCTATTTTTCAGAAAGATCAAATCAACTATGACCGTAAGCCATCCCAAAGGTCTTACTTGGCACTTTATTGAAACAAAAGCAATAAAAAATGATTACTACAGTAGCATAATCATGTGAACACACAAAAACAGTAGGTAAAAGTGTTGGGTTGTATCCCAACAAGCGCTTTTCTTTAATGCCTTTTAAGCTAGGCATGATGATTTCAATGATGCTCGCATAAAAGATAAGAATTGAAACATAACAAGAGCATCATGAAACACATGGCAAGCACATTTAAGACTAACCCACTTCCTATGCATAGGGATTTTGTGAGCAAACAATTTATGGGAACAAGAATCAACTAGCATAGGAAGGCAAAACAAGCAAAACTTCAAGATTTTCAACACTTGGAAAGGAAACTTGATATTATTGAGATATGTAGAAGCATATGTTCCTCTCTCATAATAATTTTTAGTAACATCACGAATGAATCCAACAATATAACCATCACACAAATAATTCTTTTCATGATCTACTAGCATAGAAAATTTATTACTCTCCACATAAGTAAATTTGTTCTCATGAATAATAGTGGGAGCAAACTCAACAAAATAACTATCATGTGATTGAAAATTAAAATCATGATGAAAAGTTTCATGGTTATCATTATTATTTATAACATACATGGCATCACCATAATCATCATAGAAAGCAACTTTGTTATCATAGTCAATTGAAGCCTCATCCAAAATGGTGGATTCGTCACTAAATAAAGTCATGACCTCTCCAAATCCACGTTCATCATTAATTATAATCATCATAAATAGGAGGCATGCAATCATTATAATAAATTTGCACATCAAATCTTGGGGGACTAAAAATATCATCTTCATCAAACATAGCATCCCCAAGATTATGGCTTTGCATATCATTAGCATCATGGATATTCAAAGAATTCATACTAACAACATTGCAATCATGCTCATCATTTATACCAAACATTCTATTGAATTCTTCTTCTATAAATTGAGCACAATTTTCCTTTCCATCATTTTCACGAAATACATTATAAAGATGAATAATATTATGTGACCTCAATTCCATTTTTTGTAGTTTTCTTTTATAAACCAAACTAGTGATAAACAAGAAACTAAAAGATTCAATTGCAAGATCTAAAGATATACCTTCATGCCTTCACCTCCCCGGCAACGGCGCCAGAAAAGAGCTTGATGTCTACTATGCAACTTTATTCTTGTAGACACGTGTTGAGCCTCCAAGCGCAGAGTTTTGTAGGACATTAGCAATTTTCCCTCAAGTGGATGACCTAAGGTTTATCAATCCGTGAGAGGTGTAGGATGAAGATGGTCTCTCTCAAACGACCCTGCAACCAAATACAAGAAATCTCTTGTGTCCCCAACACACCCAATACAATGGCAAATTGTGTAGGTGCACTAGTTCGGCGAAGAGATGGTGATAAATGTGTAATATTGATGGTATAAATATGTTTTTATAATCTAAACAAATAAAAACAGCAAGGTAGCAAATAGTAAATGGGCATAGAAACAATATTGCAATGCTTAAAAATGAGGCCTAGGGTCCGTACTTTTGCTAGTGCAATCCCTCAACAATGCTAACATAGTTGGATCATATGATTATCCCTTAAAGTGTAATAAAGAATCACTCCCAAGTTCCTATTAGCAAAGAACAAAAGATAGATATTATTTGTAGGTTACGACACCACCTCAAAGCTATTCTTTTCGTTCGATATATTCAAGAGTTCGTACTAGAATAACACCAAAGCAAATTCATATTCATAATACTTGATCCACACAAAGAACTACAAAGAGAACCCGAAGTTTCTATCGGAGAAAAATGTGCATCAACCCCTATGCATAGATTACCCCAATATCATCGCGGGAATCCGCGAGTTGAATGCCAAGACACATATCAAGTGAATCAATATGATACCCCAATTGTCACTTCAAGTATTCATATTGCAAGATATATATCATGTGTTCTCATCTCTGAATATTCAATCCGACAAGACAAAACTTCAAAGGGGTAAAGATTCAATTCGTCATAACAAGAGTATAGAGGGTAGAAACATCATATGATGCATCTATATTAACAAAGCCCATGATATAGATCACGAGAAAGAGAGAGAGATTAAACACATAGCTACTGGTACAAACCCTTAGCCCCGAGGGTGGACTACTCCCTCCTCATCGTGGTGGCCGTCGGGATGATGAAGATGGCCATAGGAGATGATTCCCCCCTCCGGCAGGGTGCCGGAACGGGTCTAGATTGGTTTTTGGTGGCTACGGAGCCCTGTGGCGGCGGAACTTCTGATCTAGGTTAACCCCAAGGGGTTTTGGAATATTTGGGAATTTATAGTGAAAAGAAGAGGTATGGGAGGCCACCGAGGTGGTCACAACCCACCTGGGCATGCCAGGGGGCCTGGCACGCTCTGGTGGGTTGTGCCCCCCTCAGGGCACCCCCTAGGTGCTGCTCTGGCCCATCGGGAGTCTTCTGGCCCATAAAAAATCCATAAAAAGTTCCGCGGTGTTTGGACTCCGTTTGATATTGATTTTCCGCGATGTAAAAAACAAGCAAAAAACAACAACTGGCACTAGGCACTGGGTCAATAGGTTAGTCCCAAAAATGATATAAAGTTGCTATAAAATGATTGTAAAACATCCAAAAATGATAAAATAACATCATGAATACTTCATAAATTATAGATATGTTAGAGACGTATCAAACCCCCTCGATGGCGAGGGAGGAGGCAAAAGAACTTTCTCCATAGTTCAAAATGGGCCTCACAGCCCAGGAACAGTTCGCAGAGAGCAACGAAGCGTGAGATGTGCAGAATAGAACCTGGGGTGAGGTTGTGCAGCTGGATGCCGTGAAATTCCAATAGACCCCTGAGAAAGGAAGGATCGGAAATCCTAAGCCCCGCAAAAGGAACGGAACGAAGCAAACCCTCTCCCCCTTATTGGGGTTGGGGAAATTTTCAGCCAGTATGTTGTTGCCAATTGATGGCAATCCTGCTCGTACAGAGACTAGATCTGCGATGAGGAGATATCCCTGCGTCTGGAGTCGACTCAAGTGAATATGATACACTAAGCAACTCTGCCAATCACCCTCTTGAGGGCCATGGGAGCGGAAGAGGAGCCTGGTGCGCTGGTCATGTTTTGAAGTTTTTTCATGGCTAGTCCTGGTGTTTTTTGCACGATGTGGATGGCACTTGGGGGATCTGACCTCTTTATATAGGCGGCATCCCTATGTGGCCAGGCGTTTTCTTTTTAATAAAAATTATTATTATGGACCGTTCACATTCGCCCAGCGCGTGGAAATCGAGGCGACAGGGAAGGGATCATAAAGGCAGAAAGAGGAGGCCAGGGCCGAACTGTTATTCACCCAATATATAATGAAGAACCAACCTTGCAAAAGCCGAAGACATAAGCCGGATACTGCATCGTCATTTGAAGGCCAGTTCGGGGGCTACTGAGGGAGTCCCGGATTAGGGGGTCCTTGGGTGTCCGGGCTATTCGATATAGGCCGGACTGATGGGTCGTGAAGATACAAAGCAGAAGACTTTCCCCGTGTCCGGGTAGAACTCCCCTATGCGTGGATGGAAAGATTGGTGTCTGGATATGTAATTTCCTTCCTGCACAAACCGACTCTGTACAACCCTAGGCCCCTCCGGTGTGTATATAAACCGTAGGGTTTAGTCCGTAGAGGCTATTGATGTCTAATACGCAATTGTATTCTTGTAGACACGTCTTGGGCCTCCAAGCGCAGAGTTTTGTAGGACAGTAGCAATTTTCCCTCAAGTGGATGACCTAAGATTTATCAATCCGTGAGAGGTGTAGGATGAAGATGGTCTCTCTCAAATGACCCTGCAACCAAATACAAGAAATCTCTTGTCTCCCCAACACACCCAATACAATGGCAAAATGTATAGGTGCACTAGTTCGGCGAATAGATGGTGATAAAAGTGCAATATGGATGGTAGAAATATATTTTTATAATCTGAATAAATAAAAACATCAAGGTAGCAAATAGTAAACGAGCACAAAAACGGTATTGCAATGCTTGAAAATGAGGCCTAGGGTCCGTACTTTTCCTAGTGCAACCTCTCAACAATGCTAATATAATTGGATCATATAACCGTCCCTCAAAGTGTGATGAAGAATCACTCCAAAGTTCCTATCTAGCGGAGAACATACGAATAAATTGTTTGTAGGGTACGAAACCACCTCAAAGCTATTCTTTCCGTTCGATCTATTCAAGAGTTCATACTAAAATAACACAAAGCTATTCTTTCCATTCGATCTATCCTAGAGTTCGTACTAAAATAACACCAAAGCAAATTCATATTCATAATACTCAATCCAACACAAAGAACTTCAAAGAGTGCCCCAAGATTTCTACCGGAGAAACAAAGACAAGAACCCCTATGCATAGATTACCCCAATGTCACCTCGGGAATCCGCGAGTTGAGTGCCAAAACATATATCAAGTGAATCAATACGATACCCCATTGTCACCACGAGTATTCAATTGCAAGACATATATCAAGTGTTCTCAAATCCATAAAAGTATTGAATCCGATAACAACGAAATCTCAAAGGGAAAAACTCAACTCATCACAACAAGATAGAGAGGGGAAAACACCATATGATCCGACTATATTAACAAAGCCCGTGATACATCAAGATCGTGACATCTCAAGAACACGAGAGAGAGAGAGAGAGAGAGATTAAACACATAGCTACTCGTACAAACCCTCAGCCCCAAGGGTGGACTACTCCCTCCTCATCGTGGTGGCCGCCGGGATGATGGAGATGGCCACCGGAGATGATTCCCCCCTTCGGCAGGGTGCCAGAACGGGGTCTACATTGGTTTTCGGTGGCTATAGAGCCTTGCAGTGGCAAAACTTCTGTTCTAAGTTAACCTCGAGGGTTTTCGGAATATTTGTGAATTTATAGGGTAAAGAAGGGGTGCGGGAGGCCACCGAGGTGGGCACAACCCACCTGGGCGCGCCTGGGCCCCCAGGCACCCCCTGGTGGGTTGTGCCCCCCTCGGGGCACTCCCCAGGTGCTACTCTATCCCATCCTGGGTGATATGGTCCATAAAAAATCTCCAAAAAGTTTCGCGGTGTTTAGACTCCGTTTGATATTGATTTCCTGCGGTGTAAAAAACAAGCAAATAATAGCAACAAGCACTGGGCACTGGGTCAATAGGTTAGTCCCAAGAAATGATATAAAGTTGCTATAAAATGATTGTCAAACACCCAAGAATGATAAAATAACAACATGAATACTTCATAAATTATAGATACGTTGGAGACGTATCAGCTATCAGAATTCTCATAGGCTAGACATCTAGGGTTTAGCCATTACGATCTCGAGGTAGATCAACTCTTGTAACCCCTATACTCATCGAATACAATCAAGCAGGACATAGGGTTTTACCTCCATTAAGAGGGCCCTAACTTGGGTAAACACCGTGTCCCACTCGTCCCTTGTTACGTCAATCCTCAGACACGCAGTTCGAGACCCCTACCCGAGATCCGCCGGATTTGACACCGACAGCGACTTCTCTCACGCTGCGAGAAATTTGCAAAAAGTAGTTCAATATTACAATGTAAGCACGTCTCAGGTTTAGTTGTAATTCTAGGCTTATACAGTTGTGCCAAGTAAATACCATTTAAAATGGAAGAAAATAGAGACTCGTGTGCTTAAATTAATATGAACTTACTTCGCAAGGCTTAAGGACAACACCTTAAAGTATCATCCTCATGTCTTCAACATCTCTTGCCAAAGTGTAACGTCAAGAATATTCTTACCATCGATGAGACCAATTTCTTCAATAGGCACATCAACCACTTACATTATCTCTTCTCCCTTTTATCGCAACTCCAATGGGTCATGCTTTGTTTGGAGACTACTAACTCCATTTGTTGGAAGTTATGTGCTAGAACATGCTCTGTTGCCTTAGCCTATGAACTGACTAGGGGTTGTGTCAATATCCTCCAACCACACTATTTTGAAAAGCTCGAGCACCCTCTAAATTCAAAAAAAACTTGTTTCGAACCAAGTTTGGACTCCGAAGCACCAAGAGAAACAAGGTTGGAATGATTGTGGCTTATGCCCGCTATTCACATTGTACCTCCTCTTTCAATGTATTTGGATTACCCTTGGGACTAGGAAGTCGTGAATTGACACTATAGCAAACCTATGTGGTGTATGGCTTATATGTAGCAATTTACAGAGCCATGTATACATGATCAACCGAGCAACCCATTTGGTTTGTTAGAGCTTAGTTATTGATAACAATGCAACATATTAAATCTATCAAAAAATTAGGAACATGTTTTCTTATTATTATGAGCCCGGATGTGTTGCAATGAAAGCCAAGCGATCCACAGTTTCATCATATGCACATGACAAAGCACTGACACTCCTTGAGTGCTCCACTTCCCATAGCAACACAGACCATTTTCATATACCAAAACCATAGTCGTTTAACATACTTTTTTGTCTTTGCCCATCCATACTCTTGTTAGAAAATAGTAATTATCCTAAGTCTATTTTTTCGTTGAAATTTCTAAGGTTTACATATTGTTATTTTCTTTTTTATTTGTCTGTATAGAGCAAATAGGATATGTTGGTGTTAACCCCCTTTGTATATATATTCGTCCTTTCTCTACATGCTAGCTCAGAGGTATGGCAATTTTAATGTCTAACTGGAAGTTTAAACATCATAAGGAGCAACGTCGTATTACAAATGTTGATGGAGCCAGGGTGGAGTAAGGGACAATGATATTGATGTCGCTTGAAGCTACGTCGGTATTTCCCCAAACAGGAAGGGATGATGCGGCACAACGGCGGTAGGTATTTCCCTCATATATGAAACCAAGGTTATCGAACTAGTAGGAGAACCAAGCAACACAATGTAAACAGCCCCTACACACAGATAAAAAATCCTCGCAACCCGACGTGTAAAAGGGGTTGTCAACCCCTTTCGGGTAGCGGCGTCTCAAGATAGGCAAACAGATGTGAGATAAAATTATAGTAGATTGATAGATCGAACGCCAAATAAAATAAATAAGGATAAATTGCAGCAAGGTATTTTTGTATTTTTGGTTTAATAGATCTAAAAATAAATGCAAAAGAAAAGTAGATCACAAAGGCAAATATATGAGAAAGAGACCCGAGGGCCGTAGCTTTTACTAGTGGCTTCTCTCGAGAAAAATAGCAAATGGTGGGTGAACAAATTACTGTTGGGCAATTGATAGAACTTCAAATACTCATGATGATATCTAGACAATGATCATTACATAGGCATCATGTCCAAGATTAGTAGACCGACTCCTGTCTGCATCTATTACTATTACTCCACACATTGACCGCTATCCAGCATGCATCTAGTGTATTAAGTTCATGGAGAAACGGAATGCAATAAGAACAATGACATGATGTAGACACGATCTATCTATATAGAGATAGACCCCATCATTTTACCTTAGTAGCAATGATACATACGTGTCGGTTCCCCTTCTGTCACTGGGATCAAGCACCGTAAGATCGAACCCACTACAAAGCACCTCTTCCCATTGCAAGATAGATAGATCAAGTTGGCCAAACAAAACCCAAATACCGGAAAAGAAATATGAGGCTATAAGCAATCATGCATAAAAGAGATCAAAGAAACTCAAATACATTCATGGATATAAAAAGATAGATCTGATCATAAAATCAAAGTTCATCGATCCCAACAAACACACCGCAAAAAGAGTTACATCATATGGATCTCCAAGAGACCATTCTATTGAGAATCAAGAGAGAGAGAGAGAGAGGAAGCCATCTAGCTACTAACTACGAACCCGGAGGTCTACAAAGAACTACTCACGCATCATGGGAGAGGCACCAATGGAGGTGGTGAACCCCATCCGAGATGGTGTCTAGATTAGATCTGGTGGTTCTGGACTCTGCGGCGGCTGGATCAATATTTCGTCAACTGCCCTAGGGTTTTAGGAATATTGGGGTATTTATAGAGCAAGGAGGCGGTCCGGGGGGCACCCGAGGTGGGCACAACCCACCAGGGCACACCTAGGCCTCCTAGCGCGCTCTGGTGGGTTGTGCTCTCCTCGGAGCACCCCTAGGAGCAGCCAGGGCCCATTATGCTCCTTTTGGTCCAAAAAAATCTCCGTAAAGTTTCATTGTGTTTACACTCCGTTTGATATTGATTTCCTGCGGTGTAAAAAAATGCAGAAAACAGAAACTGGCACTTGACACTATGTCAATAGGTTAGTACCAAAAAATGATATAAAATGATTATAAAACATCCAAGATTAATAATATAACATCATGGAACAATCAAAAATTATAGATACGTTGGAGACGTATCAGCATCCCCAAGCTTAACTCCTACTCGTCCTCGAGTAGGGAAGTGATAAAAACAGAATTTTTGATGTGGAATGTTGCCTAACATGTCATATCATATTCTTTTCTTTATAGCATGGACATTTTGACTTTTATATTGCTCAAAGCAATAGTCTAGTTTTGACATGATAATTTAGATACTCAAGCATATCAACAAGCAACCATGTCTTTCAAAATATCAACGCTAAAATAAGTTATCCGTGGCCCATCATGCTCAACCATTGATCCATTCATGAAGCACACTCGCATATTAGCTACACCCAATACTTAAGTACGATTATATTGCCTCCTAGTTGGTGCTTTTATAAGAGAAGATGGAGACTCAAATTAAAAAATAAAAATTTCATAAAGTAAAATAAAGGCCCTTCGCGGAGGGAAGTAGGGATTTGTAGAGGTGCCAGAGCTCAAAGCGAAAAACTTAGAGATAAAAAGATTTTGGAAGGTGTATCCATCCCACCAACGAAAACGACTTAGAGTTCCCAACACTTTCCATGCTAGATATATCATAGGCGGTTCCCAAACAGAAAATAAGGTTTATTCCTTTTTCCACCATACTTACACTTTCCATGGCTAGTCGTATCCACAGTTGCCCTCAATACCAACACTTTCCAAGGAATTTATTATTTGACAACATAAAGTAAATTCATTTTTCATTTCGGGACTGGGCATTCCTAAATCCTTTGCCTTACTCTCGTGCAATGACAAGTGAATAAACACTCATCGTGAGAATAACACATCTAGCATGGAAAATATTAGTCACCCATCACCGATCCTTGAGCGAAACGAACACACAAAAGAGAACTTTATTTTGAAAATTAGAGATGGCACATGCAAATTTGCTTAGAACGGCAAAAGAATACCGCATATAGGTAGATATAGTGGACTCATGTGGCAAAACTGGTTTAAAGGATTTTGGATGCACAAGTAGAGATCATACTTAGTGCAAAATGAAGGCTAGCAAAAGATTGAGAAGCGACCAACTAAGAAACGAATAATCTCATAAGCAAGCATTAAGCATAACTGACATCGAATAATTCACCACAAGTAGGATATAATTTCATTGCATGACTATTGACTTTCGTGCTTGCATAGGGAATCACAAACCTTAACACCAATATTCTTACTAAAGCATAATTACTCATTAACACAACTCACATATCACATCTCAAAACTATTACTATACGAATCAAGTTTATTTTGTCCAATGATCTTCATGAAAGTTTTTATTATATCCTTCTTGGATATCTATCACTTTGGGACTAATTTTCATGTGTTGCTTTTCATAAGCTCAACCAAATATAAGTGAAGGTCATGAGCATAATTTTTTCTTTTTCTCAAAATAATTTAAGTGAAGCAAGAGAGAATTTCTTGAAAATTTTACTAACTCTCAAACAAATCTAAGTGAAGCAAGAGAGCATTTCTTCAAAAATACTAAGCACACCATGCTCAAAAAGATATAAGTGAAGCACTAGAGCAAGTCCATAGCTCATAAAAATTTAAGTGAAGCATAGAAAGCAATTCTAACAATTCATGACATTATTTTGGCTCTCTCAAATAGGTGTGTCCAGCAAGGGATCAAGACTTAAAACACAAAAATAAAACAAGCAAAGACTCATATCATACAAGACGCTTCAAGCAAAACACATAGTATGTGACGAATAAAAATATAGCTTCGAGTAAAATACCGATGGTCGTTAGAAGAAAGAGGGGATGCCACTCGGGGGCATCTCCAAGCTTAGTTGGTTGCTCTTTTTTGGATGATATCTTGAGATGCCGGGGCATCCCCAAGCTTAGGCTCTTCTACTCCTTATTCCCTCATCCATCGTAAGATAACCCAAAACTTGAAAACTTCACTCACACAAAACTCAACAAAACCTTCGTGACATCCGTTAGTATAAGAAAGTAAATCACTACTATAAGTACTGTACCAAACCAATTGATATTTTATTTTTGCACTATATCTAATGTATTCCAACTTTTCTATGGCAAAAACTCATCAAAGAAAACCATAGAGCCATCAAAATAAGCACACAGCACAAAGAAAACAGAATCTGTCAAAACAGAACAGTCTATAGCAATCTGACTATTTAGAATACTTATGTAACTCCAAAAATTCTGAAAAATTAGGAAGACCTGAGAAATTTGTATATTAATATACTGCAGAAGTAATTGATATTTTATCGCTCTCTGGTAAAAAATGAAAATTATTTTCGTGAGTGCAAAAGTTTCTGTTTTTTCAGCAAGATCAAACAACTATCACCCAAGAAGATCCTAAAGGCTTTACTTGGCACAAACAATAATTAAAACACACAAAAACACAATCATAACAGTAGCATAATTGTGCTAACACACAAAAACAGGAAACAAAAAGCAAAAATAAATTTTATTCATTGGGTTGCCTCCCAACAAGCGTTATAGTTTTACGCCCTTAGCTAGGCATAAAGCAAGGATCTAAGTTTTGTCATATTTGTACAACTCTTCAATCAAACACTAGAATCCTTCAAGGATTTAGCATAAATATCTTCAATAGCAATATTCCTAGGGATAAATTTAAATATTTCATTCTTGTAAAAAGGATCTCTTATCACTTCAACAAAATTCGGGTGGATACTAATCATCTGAAGATCTTCTTTATTACTAGTACTAGAAGTTGCACCCTTGTTCTTGATAACTTGAGTAACTTTGAAAATCTTTACGGGAGTTTTTTCGATAGTTTTAGCGGAAGCGAAAGCCGTGCTAAGATTACTAAAAAATTCTTCCAATTCATTGATCCGAGACGGGCTTTCTTCTATTCTTTCATGGATTACGGTACCCTTTTCTTTTAACAACTTAAAAATATCCCCCGCTTTTGACCCAATCTTGGTGGCAAAATTATGCATATTTTTATCTATAATTTCCATATGATCTTCAGTGAGCATTTTCTTTTCAATAGCATCTAGTCTTTCCATAACATGCTCAAGAGGTTGTTTCATTAATCATGAGAGGTGGTGAGCTCACTAAATTTCCCATAGCATTGAAAGCATCAAGAGAAGTACACATCAAGAAATTTCCATCGGTAATCGTATCAAGGACGAATCTATACCAAGTGGTGATGCCCACATAAAAACAACGCAAAAGAACAACGGTAGATTGCTTACGGGTAGATCTATTATGAGCATTGCAAATTCTATACCAAGCATCTTTTAGATTTTCTCCTCCCCTTTGTTTAAAGTTGAGAACCCCGTTCTCGGGAGTGCACGCAATAGAGAAGAACTATCCATGACGATAATAACGGCAAACAAGATTGCACACAGAAATAGATCCGGCAAGAAAACGGCGAACGAAAAAAGAGGGGCGAATAAAACGGCAATTTTTTTGAAGTGGGGGAGAGGAAAGCGAGAGGAAAATGTCAAATAATGTAAATTGCAAGGAGATGAAATTTGTGATTAGGAACCTAGTATATGTTGAAGACTCTCCCAGGCAACGGCGCCAGAAATTCCTTTTGATGTCGCTTGAAGGTACGTCGGTATTTCCCCAAAGAGGAAGGGATGATGCAGCACAGCGGCGGTAGGTATTTCCCTTAGATATGAAACCAAGGTTATCGAACCAGTAGAAAAACCAAGCAACACAACGTAAATATCCCCTGCACATAGATAACAAATGCTCGCAACCCGACGTGTAAAAGGGGTTGTCAATCCCTTTCGGGTAGCGACGCCTACAGATAGGCAAACGAACGTAAGATAAAATTGTAGTAGATTGATAGATCGAACGCCAAATAAAATAAATAAGGATAAATTGCAGCAAGGTATTTTTGTATTTTTGGTTTAATAGATCTAAAAATAAATGCAAAATAAAAGTAGATCTCAAAGGCAAATATATGAGAAAGAGACCCGGGGGCCGTAGGTTTCACTAGTGGCTTCTCTCGAGAAAAATAGCAAATGGCGGGTGAACAAATTACTGTTGGGCAATTGATAGAACTTCAAATACTCATGATGATATCTAGACAATGATCATTACATAGGCATCACGTCCAAGATTAGTAGACCGACTCCTTCCTGCATCTACTACTATTACTCCACACGTCGACCGCTATCCAGCATGCATCTAGTGTATTAAGTTCATGGAGAAACGGAGTAATGTAATAAGAACAATGACATGATGTAGACACGATCTATCTATATAGAGATAGACCCCATCATTTTATCCTTAGTAGCAACGATACATACGTGTCGGTTCCCCTTCTGTCACTGGGATCAAGCACCATAAGATCGAACCCACTACAAAGCACCTCTTCCCATTGCAAGATAGATAGATCAAGTTGGCCAAACAAAACCTAAATATCGGAGAAGAAATATGAGGCTATAAGAAATCATGCATAAAAGAGATCAAAGAAACTCAAATACATTCATGGATATAAAAAGATAGATCTGATCATAAAATCAAAGTTCATCGATCCCAACAAACACACCGCAAAAAGGTTTACATCATATGGATCTCGAAGAGACCATTGTATTGAGAATCAAGAGAGAGAGAAGAAGCCATCTAGCTACTAACTACGAACCCGAAGGTCTACAAAGAACTACTCACGCATCATGGGAGAGGCACCAATGGAGGTGGTGAACCCCATCCGAGATGGTGTCTAGATTGGATCTGGTGGTTCTGGACTCTGCGGCGGCTGGATCAATATTTCGTCAACCCCCCTATGGTATTGGGAATATTGGGGTATTTATAGAGCAAAGAGGCGGTCCGGGGGGCACCCGAGGTGGGCAAAACCCACCAGGGCGCGCCTGGGCCTCCTGGTGCGCCCTGGTGGGTTCTGCTCTCCTCGGAGCACCCCCCCCCAGGCGCAGCCAGGGCCCATTATGTTCCTTTTGGTCCAAAAAATCTCCGTAAAGTTTCGTTGCGGTCGGACTCCGTTTGATATTGATTTCCTGTGATGTAAAAAGCATGCAGAAAAAAGAAACTGGCACTTGGCACTATGTCAATAGGTTAGTACCAAAAAATAATATAAAATGATTATAAAACATCCAAGATTGATAATATAACAGCATGAAACAATCAAAAATTATAGATACGTTGGAGAAATATCAGATATTTCTATATGTTATATGAATGAGTCCAGAGATTTGAAGATCTAGTTTGCGATGGTTTTGATATAATACATCCATACATCAAAGCTCACAATCATTATGAAGTATGTTTATCCATTACCTTGCTAAAGGGGAAAAAAGAGGTCATAATTCATTTCTTCTTAGTTACAACTTCTAGTTAAGAGTAGCATGGGGTAAGCTCTACCAATTTGGAGTTCTTCATTTTCTAAACCTTCCATGTTATTAGCTTGATGAGAGTCAAGTTAGAATATGATTAGTAGAACATTAGTTTGAGGAATATGTAGGTATGATAGAATTATACTGCAACGGTTTTTTTTTCTTTTTCAAGATAGCATCAACATCAGAGAACTGAGATATTTGCATAACTTGTGCATGCTTGCACCAAAACGGTTGGAATTATTGGGCCTAGCCTATTAAGTAATTCATACTTTTCAATAATTCCTAATAATTCCCAGAGACCCTTGTGACTCATTCTTGCATCGCAAGAGGATGTGGAAAGTTAATGGCTGACATTTATACTAGACATTTTTACTTGTATAGACTAATTTTTGCTATATAAATTATTTTTCATTTATAAAACTTTAATATACCATTTTAATTATTACTTTACCACATCTAACAACATTAACCACATGTGATGACTAATAACTTAAATTTCACCTTTATAAGTTTTTATCTTTTATCATTAAAAACATCGGAATGGTAACTTCATTTGGTCATAAATATTGTGTTATTTTCTATTAGTTATCTAGGAGATGATGAACTACATGTGGGAAGAAGCACAAATGGAAAATCACATTGCCCGTGGAATAACTTATGCCACATGGATATACTATTATGCGTTTGTGTCTATTTTACTACATTTAAATGTCTTGAGACAAGGCCTTACATAGAAGAGTCTAACAAATATCTGTTCGATATGTTCATATGTAGAGAAAAGTTGTCTAACTTACTTATAACCAATATGATATTATGTACCATGTGAGGTGTCGGCAAGTAGTTTACTGCCGACCTCACTGATATTTACAATCAAGAGAAAACTTATACTAGCCAAACTACATGTCATGTTGCTATGATTTGGAGCACCTCTAGCTAACTATTACTACTTGGTGTGACCCCCTACACTCGAAATGCATGAACCGTCTTAAAAAAATTCATGATATAAATACTATACTTCCATATTTATTTTTTCAAAATTGTATCCTTTTACTTTGAGTTATTCTTATATTGCAGGGAATTACCATAAAGGTTGATTAGTATGATTGGTGGTTGGAGTGACAAAATTACCAAACCCTAGGTTTTAGAACTGTGCATGAGGGGTTGTTGGAGCCCCGATGTCTAATGTTATGGTTAGATGTTATCTTAATTATTCTTTTGTATTCACAGATTCTTGCATAGAGTGTATAATCATAGGTATGTTATTTGTTCAAGTGAGAACAACAAATTATAATAGGTTCCGCCACAAAACAGTTATCAAGGCAATAAATATTAACTCAATGGAACAAGATGAAAGCAACTTGGCGAAACTTCCATGTGTCATCGAGAGTGATTTAACTTCTATAAACAATACAAGTGGCTTTTCCTTAACACAATTAAGTATTGGTCCACTTGCTGCACCATTACACTTTTGTTACTATTTACGTTTAGCAACCATCTTCGTTATCAAATAAACTATCCAATGGTATTTCCAATTTTTACAGTGAATCCTTACAAAAATCTATTAACCAATTCCTTCAGCTCCTAGTTGGGTTTGGCAGTTACTTATCGAAAAGAGCTAGAATAGATCCCCTACACTTGTGCGCTATTACTATCTCATCTCTAAATAGCATTAACTACTTTGCATGAAAATTAACCATGCTAAGAATTTTTTGAAACCAAAGTCAAATATTCACAATTATTAAGCAAACTCTAACTTGGTGTCCTTATCTAGTCAATGAGTATCCCAAGCATACAAGGCTTAAAATCCAGAAATAAACCAATGATAATAGGCCCAACATATAACATTAAAATAAATGTTTCATAGGAGATTTTTTTGACATTTAAAACAATATCAACTGCTAAAAATTTGGTTCATACCTTATTTCATTTCAGCACTAACATGATGGAAATGCCAGATCATTCGGTTGCTAAACAACGACCAATATGTAGTATGAGTCTTCAAAATTTTCTTTTTGACATATATCAAAGGGTACTTATTAAAATTAATTGACAACATGTACTATATAAATAAGAAGCATGTTGCATTTCAGTTACTGCTGGGACTAGGTATTCGGGGTCGTCGTATTAGGAGAGTAGTCTTTTGTCTGGCCTTTCGTCGGGTGCATTGTAAGTATTTAATTATTCTTTTGTCCAATGAAATATGGCAAAATCTTCCGTTATTGTTTTTAAAAGGTGGATGTCACTGTTTATCTGCAAGGGAAGCAACGATGTTGTTAAATCCTATATTGTAACTAAATAGGTGGTCCCCACTAATCTATTTTGATGAACATGCAACCACGCAGGGGAAAATGCCCCCCTCAACATGCAACCATACAACCATTGAATTATATAACAACCAATTCCCAAACGATGCACATGGTATCATGGAAGAGCCGAAGCCAACAACAAAAGGGCGAGCAATTTCACCCTTGTCAAAGTTGCAAGTGTTGTGATGGTAGTACACATAGAGCCCTTCGAGTTAATCACCAGCTGATATCAAACAAAGCAAGATAAAAAGGCACAGCCACATTAAAGAAGGAAAACTTAGGTTAACAGCAATATGAGCATACACATTCAAAATTTTAAGACCATAAAATGGACAATCCAGTTGTTGTAACCGATCGATAAATTTTAGATTTTTCCGTAGCAAGCCCTCACGAAGCAATGCGATATTTTATACCGAAATGACAGTTCCGAAATCAGAATAATATGAGTCTCAACTATGTAATGCTGGAAATTGCTAGTTCACATGCATGAAACAATAAAGGTATTGCTGATATTAGAAATGTATTTTGGTGTCTATAGCACATTCTTTGCTTTTGTGTCAAATAAATTTTATGTGAACATGTTGACCTGTATAACCGGAGAAACTAGGTGAATATAAGCATGCGCTAGCACCTGGAGGTGCACTAGTGCACTAGACCTCATGATCAACATTTAGAAAGTCTTGGACAACTTTGACAAAAAAAAACAACAATATTTATGCGACATGTCACCATTTTATAGATACAGTTTTGGTACACAACTATAGGAACAAAAATATGATCATTTTTTATAGATTTGAATATGGTATTTCTCATTTTATTTACAAAGTTGTGAATTGAATTTAGATATGCAACTTTCTGACATGGTAGATGTGTATTCTGTGTCATAAATTAATGCATTAGTGCATCTCATGGGTGCATACTATATGACCTGGACCTTGGAGAAGCATTACATCCTCTAGAAGAGGCATTGTTTTATCATTCCAAAAAAATGGAGATGCAATTGTGTTACCGGCTAGTGCTTTTGATAAGCCACATATTTAATGCTTAGAAAACAAATTGCAAACTGACAAATTATGACATGTAACAACACAACATCGTAGAAACTAGCTACACCTCTAATTCAACACTAGGAATCTGAAACCACAAGCCTGCCACATACAACATCAACCCAGCTTCACGTGCAACCCACACATGACTCTCTGCAGCTACATAAGCAAGGATCTGTCTGGAACCACTTCTGGTGCCATACAACAGGAGAACGCCGTCAAGTTCAATGCCAGTCTGATTTCTTTTGTTGCTCATCGGGCTCATCAAGTTTTTTCTTGAAGATATCTGAGTTGCGAAGCTTCTCTCTGGACTCGTGAGCTGAAGGTATTCTTGAGTTGCCCCGATGTCCCTGAACAGATGCAGAGGAGGATTACATAATTTTAACTAAAAGGATGTCGTGAATTTGGAGTATACACCACATTGAATCGTACCGTTCTGAGGGATTCTCTCTTCTTTGCACGGTGGCCATCCTTTTCTTTCATAGCGTTGGGAAAGAGAAGATTCTGTGCTTTTTGAAATAACATGAAGCCCTCAATATCACCATTCCTGATGCCTGCTTCTAGCTGCAAGGGAAGAAAACATCTCATCAAATGAACACAATTTGCTTAATAAGTACTCCCTCCATAAAGAAATATAAGAGCGTTTGGATCACTAAAGTAGTGATCCAAACGCTCTTATATTTCTTTACAGAGGGAGTACTGAGGAAGGCCGCTCACTTACCTGAACATGTAAGATGCAGATGAAGATGCTCGCAATAGGCAACCAGCTCTCATCAGGGGAGAGCGATAAGTTCGTTCTGGAAACAGCAATCACATTTGTAAGTTATCCGAGCTGACAGCTTGGGTCTAATCTCCAATTCATGGATAGAAAATGTGCAAAGTGTTGAGCATGCAAAAAGTAAGCCCACAGCAATTAGAACATGGTGGTATGCTAGAACACGGTGGTATGGTACACCAGAAGTGCATATGAATTAGTACACCGTTACAACTTACAAGGCAGGGTGGCAAGTAACATTTTGCTAATCAGTAATGACACTAAATTTCAATCACCATACTCAACTGAAGAGGCACTTCGTTGCTCCATTTTTATTTTTATTTTTGAGAAACTGCTCCATTTTGTATTGCTTCCATATGTAAATTTACACACATAGAACCACAACATGTATAACATGACAAAATGAAAGGCCTAACAAGTAATGACTGTACTTAACGTTGGTAGGTTCATATTTCATTGCAACATCATGTGATAGAACCCAAAGAGCAGTTCATAGTCCATAATGTACTACTCCCTCTGTTCCTAAATATAATTCTTTTTAGAGATTTCAATATTGGACTACATACGGATGTATATAGATGTAGTTTAGAGTGTAGATTCACTCATTTTGCTCCGTATGTAGTTCATATTGGAATCTCTAAAAAGACTTATATTTAGGAACGGAGGGAGTACATTACTAACACCACAGAAGAAACTCGCATGAAAAATCTGATGAGGGGTTGAAGTACAGGTGGGGATAACGGCTGCTCACTCCAAGTTGTTTAACCACATTGCAATTGTTAAGCAATTGAAGATGGTCTAATAAGTGGATCTTTGTTGACGGATGCTGAGGGCAATACTGAAGTGGAATCCTCAACTTCCCTGAACATATGGGGATAATCGGATGCTCACTCCAAGTTGTTTACCCAATTGCAATCGTTAAGCAATTGAAGATGGTCTAATAAGTGGATGTTTGTCAACGGAAGCTCAGGGCAATACTGAAGTGGAATCCTCAGGTTCCCTGAACACTCTACAGCTCCAATGGCACTAGTCGACCCAAACTCGGGGCAATACTGAACCGGAATCCTCAGCTTACCTGAACATTCTACAGCTCCAATGGCACTAATAAGTGGGCAATAGTGAACAGGAATCCTCAACTTCCCCGAACACTCTACAGCTCCAATGGCACAAGAAGCATTTTGCCAACCTAAGTCAGTCCCTGGCTCGTAGCACTAGCAACTGCTTACCTAGCAGCCAAATAGTGACATGCTACATCACAGAGCCAGGATTTTCCAATGCAAAGCAACAGCTAACTGAGAAGTTGAAATACTCATCTCAGATAAAAACCTAACAGAGCGAATAATCAATTGTTCTGGGATACTGAACAAAGAAAACAGAAGCTTGTAGCCCAGGATTCACAATTACAAACCTAAGGTAAGGAGCCAAATAGACGGCCGCGTAGAGCAGATACAGCTTGCTGCCGCTGTCGAGCCACGCGAAGACCCAGCTCTAATCCCAGGAGAAAAGCACCCAAAACATTATCAGTCTGCGGGGGGGGGAGAAACAATAAGAGCAACCAAGATGCTTCCTTCAGCTCACCAGCCAGTTGAAGTAAGGCAGGAAGGAGATGATGGCCATCACGCCCATCCTCGTGTCCGTCGCGCCGAACTCCCCGTCGTCCTCCTCTTCCGCCGCCTCTCCTCGGACCCTGGGCGGCGGGAGCGCGAGGGACGCGAGCACGCAGGCGCCGATGGCGGCGACGAACGGCGCGTCCTGCTGCAGCTCCGCGCGGCAGGCTAGAGTCCGCCGGCTGCGGGGCCGCGGGTTGAGAGAGCGGGCCCCAGCCTCGCATCCATGGGGGCCACCGAGGGAGGTTGCGCGCGGTGAGCGGCGGAGCGGCGGGGGGAGGGAGGCGGTGGTGGCGGCGAGCATCGGGGGGAACGGAGGGGGGAGAAGAGCAAGTGGCCGAGCAGGGGGGTTCGACGGCTGCCGGGTTGGTAGTAGAGACACAACCTTTCCGCTTTCAGCTCATATACGGAGCTCGCGGTTTCCGCTTTCAGTTACCGTTCACGTATAGTACAAAACACATGACCAGTTGAAAGCTAGGGACAGTAAATGCCACTAAATTCTTAAGTCGAATCTAGTTTGTATTAATCAAAAGAACACTGTATAAGATCATATAACAAGGTAATTGATCCACATGCATAAATGCAACCCTAAAAAAGGGAAGAATTCCAATATGACTAGGTATCTTTAAGCTTTTTACCGAAGCCACAAATAAACTTATTGTCGGTGTACCACCATAGCTCTCGTCAATAGACAGTATTAAAAAAATCCAATTACTAAAGAGCATGCAAAGACCTGTAAAGAAACAAATATCATTGAACCATCGCAAACTGACATAGGCAGACAACGTCAAACAAACGACCTTGCTAGCAAATACTCCAGAAAAGATATTGTTAGAGAAGACGATGTTATCGCCGACGATACACTTGAAGCCCACAAGAAACCATACTGAAAATAAACCCGTCGTTCATGAAGAATAACAAGGGCAAAACTCACAGGCTCTACGACAATGTTGTACAGACGCCATGAGGATAGGATTGAAGCCAAATGCCTTTTATTCGAGATGAAACTACCATCCCATTGGGATGACTACACAAAGAATGGAGACAGCGGCAATCTTCTCCACTCCGCCCCATGGTGCCAGAGCAACACTCGAAAGCGGAAGAGAGAGGAGATTGTCTTGTGCCAGTGGAAGACTTTTTTGAGTTAGTCACGCTAAAAATGACATTGAATAAAGTAAATAGATTTAGGAAACCGCACAACAAACATCCTATTGCCGACAACCCAATTACGTTCCAGATCTTTCCAAAAGCACGTCATATATTACTCCATTGAGGAGTTAGCGCCAGGGCTATTTCTTGTCTATTGCGAAACGCCCCAGCCCAACATTGTAGATCATGTAGAAGTTTTAGAAAGGTTCTATGGGCATGTTCGGACCAGGTTTGGAACCTTCACGTGGTTTCCTTTTATTCATCCGTTTCTATGTGTTTTCTCATCTGTTTTTCATGATTTACTTTGGTATTTTCTTCACCAGTTTCGTTTTCTTTTCTCAAAACATATCTACTTTTTTTCAATACACATTGTACATTTTTAGTATACACATGGAACATTTTTCAAATACATGTTTAAAAAATAAAATACACGTTGAATTTTTTTAATGGCATGAAAAAACATTTGTACATTTTTTAGTTGAGAAATAACATTGTATACATTTTTTATGAAATGCGTGAAAAATTCTACGGAATGTCACGTGCATATTTTGAATGGTATGGGACATATTTTTTGAATTTATATGAATATTTCACATTGTATAAGAATTTTTTTAAATGTCATTAACATTTGTTGAATGTCACAAAAATTACTTTTTAATGCTATTTCCATTTTTAGAAGTTGCACGTACCTTTTTTTACACTGCATGAACATTTTTAAAATGTGCAATGAACGTTTCTTAAAAAAATTAGAAATAGGTTTCCATTTTAGAAATATATACATACAAGTTATAAACTAGAAAAGTAAAAGAAGAAAAAAGTTCACTAGGGGTCAGCGCTCCTCCCGCACTGGGCCGGCCTACTTAGGGCATCATGCGAGACAAAGACACGCCCAAAAGTTAGGCCCAAGAACCAAAATCAGCAGTTTTATTTACAGTATTTTTTTGCAGAAAAGTTTTATTTACAGTATACGGAGCCCTAAAAAAAATTGCAGTACACGGAAAAAAAGAGATGTATCCTCGTAGGGCCACCGCCCATTGACCCAGTTTTTATTTAGACCGTGAGCGGGCCCGGTCAGCACTGTAGGGGGGGGCCGCCGCCCGAGTCGGGTCAAGGTTGAAACGACGAAGAGCGCCGAGCACAGGTAGAGTGCACGTCACACTGCACTTATGGCCACCCCATGTTCGTTCGTTCGTTCGTTCCTGCGGGTAGGTACACTACGCACACGCGCTTCACTTGTGCACCCTGCACGTCGTCAGCCCAACCCAACCACCCTCGAAAAAAGCGCCAGCCACAAACATGGACCGGACGACGCAACGTGCCCAGCGACGACCTTTTGGCCCCGCTCGTCGGTCGCTTTTCGCGACGGACGGATGCAACTGAATGAAGCCGCGTCGGCGCCAAGGCTCCATCACCGACCAGAGGAGAAGAGAGACCGAAGCCTGGTCGGTGGATCGATCGGTCGGTCGAACCAACCAACCTCCCCCAGTCCCCCTCCCCTGGTCCGCTCTTCTCCTTGGCCAAATCCCATTTCCACTTCAACGCTTCCTTTTTCTTTTTTTTTCCTCCTCGGTGAAAAAGATAAAAGGTCGTGCGAGTGAGTACTACGAGCAGTGGCGCAGGCATATGGCCGGACGCTTTCCAAACGACGAAAGAAAGCTGAAAAAGGTCCAAGCCAGCGAATGAGCTTGGGATGAACAGTAACTCGAAAATTATTTAAAAATTCGGAATTTTTTTATGTATTGATTTTTCTTTGCCATGACTTCCACAAATGTGATTTCATGATAAAACATTGCAAGCTCTTAAAATATCTGTCAAAGTTTGCCATAAAAAATCAATTTTTTTGAAATTTTTTTATATTTTATATTTTACTGTTCACCTAAGCTCATTCGAGCTCAGGTGCAAAAACTTCACATCCCCAAGCCAGCCAAATGTAGGGTGACGGACTGACACGGGAGGTCGGCAGGAGCTGACAGGTGGGCCTGCCTAGACGGCTCACGTGCACTTCCGGGAAATGGGGGAAAGGGAACAAGAAATTACGACGGGGGCATAATTTGTCAAGTTCGATGCCTCGACCAGGAGTTGGAGTTTGGATTTTCTCTGATTGCTCGGCCAAGCCGAGGCAGGGAAATTCCGGCGCGAGAATTGCGTTGGTGTTGATCTCATCATCAGTCATGAACATCATTAGCCGTTTCGACTATGTAGAGGGACATGTACGGGCCACCAATGATGGAGTCAAATCCAGCAGATCTCAGGTAGAAGGTCATGAGTTGATAGCCTTGGCACGATGATAACATGGACATGGGATTTTATCCAGGTTCGGGCTATCTCCAAGAGATGGCACCCTGTCGTCCTGCTTTGATTGTATTAGTTGACGGGGTACAAAGTATACAAGTTAATCTACAACGAGATTGTGTGCGTATGTGTTGACGTCTATGGTCTTCACCCCTCAATTTATATAGACACCGGGTACCTAGGGTTACACATAAGTCGGTTACATCTATGGATTGACTCTCTTGGGGGCTTGACGAACATGGCCCACTAGTTGGTTGCTTTGGGGATCCTAGGCCCAACCCATATGCCCGGGAGCCGGCATCGTTGGCACCCCTTATTCAGGACATCATCACTGAGGTTAGATAATGACAATTGATTTAGGAACCCGTCCAACATGCGGCATGTTGCCGACGGACCAATTACATCGCACCTCTTTTGAAAAGCCCGCCAAATTGCGCGAGAGCTATATATCACTTATATCGAGATGGAAGGAGCTCTCGCGTCAAGCGCAGTGCGAGCGGTCGGCCCGCTAGCGTAGGGATTCGCTCGTTGCATTCGCTATACTCCGGTTTTCTCTGTGTTTTTTCTTTTGTTCTTTTGTTTGGTTCTTTTCTTTTTTCATCTGTTTTCTTTGTTTTTTTATTTTTTTCTCCAGTATCTATTTTATTTGTTTCACTGGTTTTTTCTTATTTTTCACTAATTTTCTTTGGTTTTCTCTTTGTTTCCTTCTTCGATTTTCATTGATTTTCTTCGGTTCCTTCATTTTTCTTTCTTTTTCATTGATTTTCTTTAATTTTCGTTGGATTCTTTCTTTTTCTTGTTATGTGTTTTTCTTTATGGTTTTCTTTTTTTTGAACCTTTTTTGATTGCCTTTTTTATTATCTATGTTTGTTGTATCGTTTTTCCTTGGTTTTCTATGTACATTTTTCATGTACATGTGAAACTTTTATTTTCATACATGTTAGCACTTTTAAAACACAAGGTTAACATTTAATTTTTTTTATTTCTACATTTTTCATATACATCAAGAACATTTTTTATACAGGTCTAACATTTGTTAATACATGATTAGCATTTTGAAAATATAATGATTAACATTTTTTCCAAATACAAGTTTGATTTCGACTTTCTTCATAAACATCGTACATTTTTTACATATACCCGAGATATTTACTTGATATACGTTTAAACTTCTATAAATACATGATTATGATTTTTTATAATGTCATATAATTTTTCAAACACATGAACATTTTGAAAATTTCAAAAAAAAATTGCATGCTCTCAACATTTTTTTATACGTTGTTTACATTTTTATACATGTTTAAAATTTTCTAAATACATGATTAACATTTTGTTCGTATATATATTTTGATGTGTACTTTTCGCACACATTGTACTTTTTTTATACACCAGGAAGAAGTTTAATGCATGTGTAAGATTTTTTAGATACATGGTAAACATTTTTTTTTCATATATATATTTTGATGTCTACTTTTTGCGTATACATTGTATACTTTTTTGCATACATTAGAAATATTGTTCCATACGCGTTTAACATTTTTCAAATGTAAGATTACCATTTTACCATTCCATATATAAAGTGATTTCCATATTAGATATGTCTAGAAAATTTCGAAACTTTAGCAAAGGTAAAAAAAACAAAGTAAAAATGTGAAAAAAGGGCTCAGTGCCTGCGATCCCCGCTTGGTGGCCCTTTACGGGAGGAAATTGAATGAGCCCGTCCAACTGTGTATGACCCCAGGGAAGAATTAGGCCCAAAAGAACCAAAATCAGCGGTTGATTATACGGAATGAAAAATAATTCTAGCTTCCTCAAAAAAAAAAATTCTAGCTGTACTGTTGTAGGGGCACCGGCCAGTGACCCAGTTTGCCGCCCGTGCCCGTCGACCATTGAGACCCTGACCCAGTCCGGTCAGCACGATTGGGTCAAGCCTGGAACGACCAAGAGTGCCAGAGTGCAGCGAGGGTCACACCGTCACACTATACTTGTAGCCGCTCCATGTTCCTGCCGAGGGAGTACCGCTACACACACAAGTGTGGTACACCCGTGCACCCTGCACGTCGTCAGCCCAGCCCAACCACCCTCATAAAAAGGGCGAGCCACGAACATGGACCGGACGACCGACGCAACGTGCCCAGCGGCGACCTTTTGGCCCGCTCGTCGGTCGCTTTTCTCGACGGACGGATCCAACCGAATGCAGGCGCGTCGGCGCGAGGCCGTCCAGAGTCCATCCGTGCCCGTGAAGCCTGGTCGATCCATCGATGGATCGGTCGGTCGAACCAACCAACCTCCCCTGGTCCGCTCTCCCCCTTGCCCAAATCCCATTTCCACTCCAACGCAGGACGCGCGAGCCCGCTTTTCGAAAGCCGAAAAGGGGTCCAAGCCAACTGCAGGGGCTGACAGGCGGGCCCCGCGCCGGACGCCTGACAGGAGCCGGAGAAATTACATCACCTGCTCCGCAGCGGCCGCATTGAATTCCTCCTGTGCTGTTGCTCTACAGGGCGTGGCGACAAGGAATTGAAGCGGGGGCGGAGGGAACGCCGGGGTCAAATGGGCTCGCCTCGCCTCGTCGTCTAGCCTGCCGGCGCGAGTACATCTGCTGCTGCTGCTGCCTGCTCTGCTGTAGATTTGGTGGGGAGCGGCGGCCGAGGGAGGAGAGGACGGTACCGCATCGATCTTGATTATTTAAATTTTATTTCTCGGGCTCCGCGGCTGTCCGGCCACGATTCGATTTGATGTTGCTTGGAAAGGTCAACAAAGATATTTCTTTTTTGCGGGACAAAAGATCGAGGGAACGGTTTCTGTTTCCGGTTCACCTGGAGCCCTGCCGCCCCTACGCCGCGTGACACCTCCGGCTTATGCTCCACTTGTCCGGCCGTCGGAAAGCATGATGGGCTAGTTCCACAATCGTGTAGTATGTGCTACTTTCACCATTGCGAGCGAACAAACATGAATGAAGGCGTAGGCCAGATACTTGTAGCGTGCCATCAGGCATGATAACCATGAAAATGAAACGTGCATGACCAGTCTTTTATGTTAGGTTTTTCAACATCGACAAGACATCAGAGAGTTATTATTATACCAGCAGCAAATTAGTAAGGAGAGCCGGCCAAAAACCGACGGCTTCCTCCGTCAACACACGCACAACTCGCAAGATCTTTGACAGGACCCGCTGATACACGGTGAAAAAGTCGGGGATTCGGTCACCCACATGTCAGTTTCTTCTTTACCCATATGTTCCATCCGCTTCATTAGAAAAACCTTAAACCCACCGCCACCACCATCACCGTTCACCAACAACTACTACAAAACACAAAGGAAAATAATTAAGAACAGAGCCCGGGTAACCCCTGACAGCACAGTCCCAGCATAGGAAGCGGCAGTAACTCCCAATGGCCGGCAGGCACTGGCCACCGTTTCCCTTCAGTCCGTCTCTAACCTATACATGTTCGTCACTGATACAGGCTGCTGCTGCTGCTGCAGGCGCAAAAACCATGCATGGTCGCAACGCAGCACCACCGAAGGCGCAAGGGGTTCAAACAAAAAACACAAACCCATATATGTCACTGGCTGGCTGGCTGGCTGTAAGTAATTAAGCGGTCGGTAATTTTCTTTCGTTCTTCTGGTGGTGGTGGTGGTGGTGGTGGTGATGGGGGGTCTTGGCCTGGGGGAAAAGGAGCAGTGTCAGCCGGCGAGGATTGAGCCGGCCCTCGTCTTGCGCGGCCGCGGCGGGGACTCCACCTCGCCCAGGGACGGCGGCCTCTGCGACAGCTTCTTGGCGGACGCGCTCTTCTCCTTCCTCTCCATCTCCTCGTCCGCCTCCATCTGCTCCGTCCTGCACTCCTCGCTGCAGAACGCGATGTCCCCTCTGCGCAAACAAAAGATTCAGGTTAATCTCAGTGTGTGCATGCCATGGCATGAACCAGTAAACACATGGCTTGACAGTCACTCAACGAACTGGTCATGTAACATGTCTGTCTTATCACACCTTCCCTGACACATGCAAATGTTTGATAGCGATAAACATGCAATTAGTGAAAGATGAAAGATCGTACTACGTTCTTTCATACTGAACGTCTGCTCGATCCTCCACTCCAAACCAATTCACAAAGAACCACGTAGTTTTCAACTTCATGCAGCAAAATCACAATCTCAAAAGAAACGGAAACGGAAGGACCCTACACAAAAAGCTACAGTTCTGTTCAACTCATCTATACCAGATGGAACAAAAAGCAGTAAAGCAGTAGGACGAACACCTTTGGCATCTATCCGAAGCTCTGATAATAATCCCAAAAAAACACATGCTTAGCAACTAAGTAAGTCTCTCCTGAATCCTGGTCAGTAACTTCGTAAAGAAAAATCAGTGGTAACTCCACACCACATGCAAGCGCGCAAATGAAATCGTGACCGTAATTAAGCCCGGCGATTCAGGCCAGCGCGGAATTTAATGGAATCACGCGCAGAGTAATCCACCACCACCCGTACGCGCACGACACCGATGACAGGACCTCTGCACCAATAGCCCATCATGAAAAAGAAGAAGAAAAAGGAAAAGTAGGCGCACCGATCTCTTCCCTTGTTTGTCCTAGCACCAAGAAACGAATGGCATTACTGTAACTTTTCTTTTCTTTTCTGGACAATCAGGTCAGGCCGCCTTTCCCCCGGCCGGCGGTCAAAATTTCTCTTCTTCCCCCGAGAAATACCAGCTCCGAACACGCCGGAAGTGGCCCTGCCCGGGGACCCACCGTACCGAAGACCCGGGCAAACACGACGGACGGAGGGAGGAGGGGGGAGGAAGGATGGACGGAGGGAGGAGGGGGCCGGGAGCGGACCTGTACATGAAGATGTCGCGGTTGCTGGCGATCGGCTTCCGGCAGAGGAAGCAGGCGTCGAGGAAGTAGCCGTACGGCAGCCCTCCGGCCCCGAACCCCGCCCCGGCGCCCGCGGCGCACACCAGGTCGTCCTCCA